>NC_055972.1:5906174-5916174 GCF_018492685.1 Alosa sapidissima | reverse complement strand
GCACAACCCCCCCCCCCCCCCCCACACACACACACACACTCCTGCAACTGAGATATACAGTATACAGTGTATAGCTCACATGGCCTATATGCAAATGGCACATAGAAATGATCAGAGGCGGACAGAGTACACAGCTTCATTACTTGAGTAAAAGTACAGATACCCTTTACTAAATTTTACTCAAGTACAAGTAAAAGTACAACAGTCAGATGTCTACTTAAGTAAAAGTACTGACAAGAGTAGCCTGCATTTTCTAAATATTGCATTACTACTGCCACAGTGCTTACATTTATGTACACAAACATCCTACATGGAGTTATGAAAAATGTTAATACCTTGGAGAATGTAAAAGGAATTGAAAGTAAATTCAAGTCATTTTCATCTGTTTACCATGTTGCCAGGGATGGGCAGTATTTCTAATACATGTATTTAAAATACGTATTTCAAATACAAAATACTATTTTCTAATTGAAACTCTTTAAGCAAAAACTATCATTAACTTGTTCAGAAAATTGAAATACCATTGAAATACCATGGAGGTGACTTTGGCAGAAAGCTGAAGGTGATTGCTGATAGGCTGTCCCAATCAGTGGTGCCTGCACAATCCAATCACGTTTGAGAGGGAAACAACAAATTGAGGGTTTCCGAGATTTTTCTTTTTTTTAGAATAAGAAGTAACGGGTACTACTCACAGTTATGGATAGAAATGTAGTGGAGTATAGAGTACAATATTTGCCTCTCAAATGTACTTAAGTTAAGTCATGAGTACTCTCCAAAAATGATACTCGAGTAAAGTACAGATCCCTCAAAATTGTACTCAAGTACTGTACTCAAGTAAATGTACTCCGTTACTGTCCGGCTCTGGAAATTATCATGTTGTTCTATTGACAGAGTCACATGATGTGTTATGCAATAAATTAGATGTGTGACTTTATAAAGCTATCCAACTCTCTCTTCAGGACCTCAGCGCTCAATGAGACCCTGCAGAGTAAACCACACACACACACATATACATACCTTTCATCTCCATTCATTATCTCTTGCTTTACTGTCATCTGTCTAATTTTAGACTTCCATGAAAGTGTTCCCTCAATCAGACACCCACACACACACACATACACGCTCTCTCTCACACACACACACACATAGTTGATTCATAGACAGGAAAGTTTCCTTGATTGTGACAAACGCAGAGGTCTGTTTACCTCTCCTCCAGAAATCTGAGGTGAAGGTGACCTGGTGTCTCTCTGTGTCCATACACCAGTTAGGTTCTCTCAGAGAACTGGTGTCTCTCTGTGTCCATACGCCAGTCAGGTTCTCTCAGAGAACCCATGTGTCCATATACCAGTTAGGTTCTCTCAGAGAACCTGTTTCTCTCTGGGTCCTATTTTGACGATCTAAAATGCATGGTCAGTGGATTATATATATATATATATATAGATAGATAGATAGATACTTTATTGATCCCCAGGGGAAATTCAAGGTCTCAGCAGCAGCATACATACAACACAAACACATTCTTTAACAGCAATATATATATATATATATATATATATATATATATAAGATAACAGTCTAGACATAAATCCCAAACATCCTTTGTACAACACCTACCCCACCTCATGAATGAAGTGAACTTAAAGCAGCATCTTTAATGTAATGTTTGTAAAGTTGCACTTTCCAAACTCCAAATTAAGTAGAGAAAAAAAGCTTGTACTGTATGTGTAAAGCTTAGACTCAAAAGTGTGACATTCATCTCATGTGCTAACATTATGTGGGAGCGCTAACAATGAAACATCTTGTTCACTACTTAGGCAATCCATTACTGCCCTCCAATAGATCAGACGGTCCTAAAGCGTAACCAACCTTAATAGTTCTCTATTTAAGTGAATTCTAGAACAGTAGTTCTTTCATGGGCAAACAAACAAAACAAAAAAAAAAGAGTTGTGGTGTTGCATTTGGACCTGAATGTTTCTCCCCCCCTCTCCCTGTCTATCTAGCTCATATCCAATATCCATACCCCCCCCTCTCCCTGTCTATCTAGCTCATATCCAATGTCTTTCACATTGTCATGTGGCACAAAGACAACTTGCAGCAAATCCACAGGTGAGGCCTTACAACACTCCAGGTCCTCATCGTTCACATCATTATGGACAGGATAGCATGGCAATATCTCATCTAATGGAAAGATTCCATCACAGCACATTTGAACAGCTATGTACCCCTTCAGCCCTCCATCAGTTTAGTGTTAAAGCACTAGTGTGCTCATTTCAAGCTTTAGAAAGAATCGTGAACTTACTGGAATGTTACATCATTATATAGTTTGTTTTAAGGTAATGGGTCTTATCAAAACGCCAACAGATATGGCCTTGCCCACACATTTGGGTCAAAAAGAACAGACTGTCAAAATCTGTTAGATTACATGTAGGTGGTACTGACCTGTGGTAGTCAGTCTGTACCTCTGCCTAGTCTCATTTAAAGGTAACACACACACACACACACTCTCTCTCTCTGATACACACACACACTCACACACACTGACCTTCACATCAAAGGTGAGTTCATCAGCTGGTAGTTAATAACTAGTGTGCCCAGTGTGTGTGTGTGTGTATGCATGTCTGCATGTGGCTTGTGTCCAGGTCATTCAAAACAAGTGTGCTCTGCTTGTTTTGCCCTCTGCTCTGTGGGGTGAAAGCCATGGGTGGAATTCAGGTCAGCCAAGTTATCTATAGCACCCAGTGACGGCGCTGAAAGGAGATCTACAGATCATCGTAGTCGCGGTGTGCTCAGATCACGGCCCCCCACACACACACACTCTATTGAGGACAGACCACAATAGCTTATAAGTGGCTATAAAGCTTATAAAGGTAACAGCTTTCTGTGACCAATTCCATTTGGAAGAATCAATTTTATGTCATCATTATTATTACAGTAAAATTACACTTAGTATTGTTCTTTCTGTGTTTTGTTTTTTTTCTCTTTTTTGGTCAAACTTTAATGGCATGTTATACAGGCTGTATAATAATAATTTGTGTCTTCTGAAATGATCACTCAGGGATTAAAGTGAAAAAAAATCGTTTGACTGAACTTTTTTCAGGCCATAAGTCATACGTTGTTCATATTTACCTATAGAGATAGCACCCCTTTTGCGATCGCGACCTATTGGTTTTTAATGTACAAAAAGATGCAAACAGCAAAGTAAAGGGAGTATTCGCCTTATTCACACGGCGGCCATTGTTTAAACCAAAAACGAGGCTACAGGGTACACTTACTATATAATTAATGCCACCTACAGGTGAATGCATAGAACATAACAATCCTATGGTTTGTGTACCCTGTAGCCTCGTTTTAGCCGCCAATGGCCGCCATGTGAATAAGGCAAATTGACAGTGTTCTTGATTGAGATAGAGTTTTCCTGATGAACAAAAATATATTTTAGTACCATCCCTGACCATTGCTGATTAGCCATTGCTGTTCTTTTCTACTGCAGCAATATTGTAGAAAGGCTTTAACGCACTCTTATTTAATTACTTCAGGCCAAAAGTGTTTAAAGGGGAGATTTTTTTCTTGTTAATATGCAATTCAACACCAAGTAAAATCTATAAAATCAAGTTTGCAAGACTTCCCATTTCCTCATCAAAGTAACTAGATATTGTTCATATTTCCATTTGTTGCCTCATCCGCATTTAATGAAAACATGGTAATTTTGACAACTCAGTTTTTGACAACTCAGTTTTCCAAGATAACGACAATCTGGAGACGGTGCTTTTGTCTTCAGCAACAGATTGTATAAGGTTGACAAGAGGTTGCGATATGGTGAGGGACAGGTCGTGTTGCGCTATGAAAGAACATGCGTAGCCTACTTTCTAAACGTAAAAACAGTCAGCCATAGATAAACGTAGCCTACCTCTGTCGTGGTGGCTAGTTGCACCAGGTAGGTAAGATGTCCTGAAGTGCACAAACGTTAACCTTATGGCGGTCTTCTGATTGGTGGCGTGCTAAAACGTTTTCCTATTGCATCCATAAACAATTTTCTTGCAGCGAACCGCGCAAAAGCAAACCCCTGGCACTTTAATTTCTTTACACCATGGCTTGTTAGTTCTCCCCCGTTTCCAACAGCTGCCCATCTCCATTTATTTTTTAACTTTTGACACCTGCCTTCCTTTAGCAACAACGCATCCATGACAGCTAGTGGCCTTGCCAAATAGACGCACACAAATCATGACGCTAATATGCGAGGTTCTTAATTGTATGGTTATTTTTTGTCAACATACACTCACAACCTACTGTCGTTAAAAGTGAGGCCTAAGCAAAATAGGCTAAAAGGCTGTCTGTGCGTCACAAACAGACTGACCCCCTTACTCAACAGTTCGCAATGATGACAGTGATATTATTTTTCTTTTTTATGCCAACACCCTCAGTCAAAACCTTCCGTCGCAAATTGTGAAAAACATTGTTGTACATGTCATAACAGACGGGATAATAAATTGCATAGGCTACGGTTTATATTGCGTCGCTTTACACATAATGATAGTTGCATTGATTAAAAACTGTAACAATAATAGTAGCCTACATCGGGTGGCATAGAAGGCTATCTGTTTAAGTCATAGGTGACACCCAAAATGAATGACCTCCCCTGACAAGAGTTCGCGATAGTAAGAAATTGTCTACATTGATGCACGGAAAGAACACAGCCTACGCTGGAGCGTGCGGTCCATATGGGCTGGTGGGGCAGCGAACTACCTGAAGCATCCTCCACAAAAAATAGTTCTTCAGTAAATCATTGCTCCAAGTCTACTTTTAATAATGTGATTGTCACATTAATTATCTATAGTTTCTGTAGGCTTTCCAACTATTTTTGGTCTATTGACATCAACTTTTGGATGATGATGGCGATTCTCGTTGAGTGTAATGTGTCATGCAATGTTGGGGCAGGGCACCTCGACGATCGCATTCCTCAATAATTTATCGCATAACCCTGGCGGCTTTAAAGAGGATTGCAATCCGCGCTAAAAGACGCCTGTATGGTCGTAAAGTAGTCTGCCCCATGGTCATATTCTAGAACTACTCAAATTATTCCGTCAGTTATAAATTAGGCCTATCGTTTCATTTCAAGATGCAGAAATGGCGAGTAGGCTAGTGTTGCACCTGTTAACCGTGTTGAGTTTCTGTTAAATTAGGTTGAAATTAGAAGATACGTTAGCTAACCCTGGTGTCTTCCTTGGTTTAGCTTCTAGTGGATTTAATACCATCTTTTGACAGCGCAAAAACGAGAAGGCAACGGTGTTCAAAGGTATGGCATAGGTTGCTGCAGAGAATGAGGTATATCCTATAATATAGCTAGTTTCTACAGCGAGTGGTCAGACAATAATCCATAACACCCAACTGTCTTGAGTTGCAGTTATAAAACCCAACTAGCCTACTTAAAAATATTAGATAGTTAGCAGCAGGCCAGACAGATCAAAACAAAAAAAGTTTTGTTATGCTTCGCTGGTTTAACGTGATGAGAACGGTGCAAACTTAACTGATGTGTTACTGATCTACAATTCTGACTGTGACATGATTTAAGCATACAGCAAAGTCCTGTAAAATATGTCATTTTAATGTAGCTCAAAATGATAGGCTATTAAAAAAAGTCAAGACTTTCTGCCCTACCAAACTGTATGGTCACCGCACGCTTCTTCGAATTCGCACATAGAGCTCACAATATCATATCCAAAAAAGTTAAACGGATTGGCCAACCTCATCAGCTGTATCTAATGTGTCACTATAATCCAACTTTTAGACCGTTATAGTCCTGAATTTCCCCTCGGGGATCAATAAAGTATCTATCTATCTAGTCCTCCATACGTGTTCTTTGGAAAAGCAAAGGTGATAATCCCCCCCCCCCCCCTCCTATTTCTTTCTTATCGGATCTGCATCGATCTCAAATATGACATTTCTAAAATCAAATTGACGGAAATCCGTCCTATGACGGAGAACTTTAATCCTTGTGATCACTGTGAGGAGACCTATCAGAATCAGAAGACTTGACAGAAAATCATCTCTGGTGTGGTGTGACTCAACATACCTGCATTCCTAAAACAGAATGAAAGTGACTAGGAATGTCCTGTCCTACATCATTGCAGCACTCCTGGCAAAATGTTTTCGTGGTTGAATACCTCTGTGCCCAGGTACGGCAAGGCCTCCAATTACTCCACAAGCCAAACACACAAACACACACACACACTATCAATCTCTGTGCCCAGGTGCATGAAGGCCTCCACCTACCCATTGAGCCTCAGGGGTTTAAAAAAAAAAAAAAAAACCTTTCAAAATTAAACAGCAAAGAATCTGGGACCATAGAAGACAGACTTGCCAAAGCGTTCAGACTCAGATGCTTGATGCAGTGGCTCCCTTCCTGCATGAAAAGACAGCTCCTCTCTCTCACACTTTAGAAGACGAGTGATGAAGCCTTATAAAAAAAAAACCCCATTAAAACAAAGAGCCGCACAATACAATGGTGATGCTTCAGGTAAATATGTTTAATGCTTTTACTGTAAGGTAGGTAGACACATGTACTCATGATGACACACAAATAAATACAGAACTGCTCCCACGTTTCGAAGGAGAAAAGATATATAGATGCAAATATAAACTAACAGTAACCCTCTGAGATAAGACATATAGACGCAAATATAAACTAACAGTAACCCTCTGAGATAAGACATATAGATGCAAATATAAACTAACAGTAAAATAAACTAACACTAACCCTCTGAGATAAGACATATAGATGCAAATATAAACTAAAATATAACAGTAACCCTCTGTCTGTCTCTCTGTTTCTTTATTTCACTTTCATTTCATTTTGATTGATTTATTTCAGTAAATGTGCCAGTGTTAGCCAGCCGGCTAATTTTCAACTGTATTCAAGATGTTAAGAGAACCATCAATTGACTTACAGACACACACACACACACACAGGACTCTAACTGTAAAGGATTGTTAACAGTTACAAGAGTGTGAAAGTGGGAAATAGTAGCTTTAGGCTTTATTGTTTAGGTGATAATGTAAACATAAGAGCCACCCCACACACCAGGGTATTGGTCACTACTCTGTTTGGTTTAGTGTGCCTTAGGCCCGTCTACACGACGCTGGTTTTTTTGAAACCGGTGAATTTTTATCGGTTAGGCCTTGCGTCTACACAACCCCGGCATTT
This sequence comes from Alosa sapidissima, assembly GCF_018492685.1. Classification (NCBI taxonomy): domain Eukaryota; kingdom Metazoa; phylum Chordata; class Actinopteri; order Clupeiformes; family Clupeidae; genus Alosa; species Alosa sapidissima. Next base: position 5,908,973 of record NC_055972.1, on the reverse strand, counting down.
TAGGAGGCCGTAACCGATAGTTTTTTTCCGAAGTGGGATTTTTTAAAATTGCCGGTTAACTTTTGCCGTATAGACGGCAAGGCTGGCAATTTTATGATGACATGAGCCCACCCCTCAACTCAGCCACAGCACTCGACCTGACCCGCTGCTTGTCAAAACAAACCAAACCATTTGTTTGTCATATTAAAATGTTTTTTCTTTCCCCCGTCATGATTTATGTGCACAATGTATCAGCCTTTTGTGGCTAAGTTAGAAGCACACCGTTAGCTTAACTTAGTTAAACATTAGCTTACTACAACCTATGACATGTTAATGTTTTCTCCAGTGTAACGTGCCAGACCTAATGCAAAACAAAAAAGTATTTCAAATTCCACATACCAGTCACATACCTTGAAAATTAACTTTATTAGTTTAACAGTTGAATTGAAAACCGAATTGTCTGTAGTCTCCTTATTTCATGCTGTTATTAAACTGCTTCAACAATAATGTTTTGTCTTCGGCCTCTGTGCGGCCGTCACGGCGCCATCCACTGGTCTGGCAGGTGCACTACAGCAGTTTTAGCCGCTTTCACCTCTGTCTTTACCGGTATCGTTACAGGTGTGAAAGCGGTGAGCAAAAATTCAGCCGTTGTTTTTTTTTTTTTGTGTAGACGTTTTTGTTTTTTGTGTGGCCTTAAGGTGAGTCAGCATGAGGGCAGCGCAAGCTCTCAGAAAGCCATCTGACCAATCTGATCAGTCATCTGCAGTCCTAGATTAGCTGATTACATGGACTTGATTGAAGTGGGTTGAGCTCTTGCTGAGCTGAGCTCAGCTGGCATGAAGCTCAGATGATGATAATACACTGATTGGTCACTGACTGTCCTCACATTCTTGTATTTGCTAAAGCAGGAGACCTTGCCTGGGACCTACTGTTGTATACTGTTTCTGTCTCACTATCTCTACCCCCTCACATACATACACACACACACACACACACACACGCACAACACACACACACACACACACACACACACACACACTGTAACATGTCTGTAAATATTTGAGCCAAGTTGCTCAATTCCAAAACCACACTGTTGGCTGTCCTATATTTTCTTTAATGTTTTTATCCACTCATTTTGCTTATGTGTGCATGTGTATGCATGTTTCTGTCTGTGTGTGTGTGTGTGTGTGTGTGTGTGTGTCTATGAATAGAATAGAGCCTCTGGATAGAACCTCTAAACATAATATCATGGCTCTGGTGAAAGACCACATTTGTATCATCACATTTGTAAAACTCCAATCAGCTTAACCAATAACCAGCATGGCACACAAACTTAACCAAACCTGTTGGGTAAGTTCTCCTGAAAGAGTATATTCTTCGCCTGTGATAGCTCACCATACAGTAGCCAAGGCAAGTTGGATACACCTATAGTAGCATTGATAATTTCCTATATGACTGGACTGACACATATAAACACACGTGTTTGCAAACACTGTAATATATACACACTGAGTACGCACACACACACACACACAGGCATACACACACACACACACACACACCTCCCCATACACACTCCCACACACATGCACACACAAACACACTAAACACTGAACCACACACGCACTATGAACTAGAAATGCATGCTCATGGACAAATGTTATGCACGCACACACACACGCACGCCTCCCCATACACAGACACACACACACACACACATTACTCCAATCCAAATCCCTCTGCATTAGAGATGGCAATGGTGAGCTTGTGTTTGATCTCCTTCCTGCTCCTATACGGGGGGAGGCAGATCTGGTTGAAACAGGTGTGAGAGATGGGCAACCTGCAGGACACAGCAGAGGAGGAGGAGGAGGAGGAGGAGAGGTGAGACATGGGCAACCTACAGGACAGAGGAGGAGGAGGAGTAAGAGAGGTGAGAGATGGGCAACCTACAGGACAGAGGAGGAGTAAGAGAGGTGAGAGATGGGCAACCTACAGGACAGAGGAGGAGGAGGAGTAAGAGAGGTGAGAGATGGGCAACCTACAGGACAGAGGAGGAGTAAGAGAGGTGAGAGATGGGCAACCTACAGGACAGAGGAGGAGGAGGAGTAAGAGAGGTGAGAGATGGGCAACCTACAGGACAGAGGAGGAGTAAGAGAGGTGAGAGATGGGCAACCTACAGGACAGAGGAGGAGGAGGAGGAGTAAGAGAGATGGGCAACCTACAGGACACAGCAGAGGAGGAGGAGGAGGAGAAGAGGTGAGACCATGGTCACGATCAGATCGAGGTCATGCTTATGATAAGTGGTATCAGTCAGCTTACGTTGAACATGTCAAATAGTATCACCTGAAACAACCCTATCACGTCACGTTGAACATGTTTAGTATCACCTGCAACCCTGTCATGTCCCCCTGGGCCCCACCCATGTTGGGCTATTTCTGTCTCTCTATCTGTGACAGGTGAAGGGTGCCCAGGTGTGCACAGGTGTGGCTGATGGCCTCCTGATTAGCAGGGGGATAGGAGACCTCCTCTTTCCTTGCCCGCTGGTCTCCCTGCCTACCGGCTTTTGGCTTTTGATTTCCGTTTTGCCTGATGTTGGATTTCTGTTTCCCCTAGACACTGATTTGCACCACATTTTAGTTTCACTACTACTACTACGACTTTCTTTACGTTATTTTTTATATATGTTTTTTCTATAAATGTACTTATAACTTCAAATCGGTGTGCCCTGCCCTTCATTTTCCTATGCTCAAGTCAGCATGTGTTAGACATGATATGTCATATGTCATAATAATATATTTTACCATACAATGCAGTATGGTA
>NC_055972.1:5898674-5901174 GCF_018492685.1 Alosa sapidissima | reverse complement strand
TAAATCTTGAAACAAACGTGAATAAAAGGCACAAAATAAGGTTGGTGTAAGAGTTATCTGTGTGTTTATGGGATTAATGTGACCATGTTCCCATGGTTTGCTCTTTCGAGTTTACAGGAGTGTCACGAATGCATCGATAGGCACAGTAAACTGCCCGTGGCTGACTATAACTAAGTTCGGCAAGCTTAACTTTACATGTCATAACATCAACTAAACATAAGTCACACATTCATTCTATCACTTGTAATATGAACGTAGCCTATTTCCTACAACTACAGTAGGTGAGATAATTGGCTATGTTATACTGAAGTTCCACAGTTAGCTAGCTAGCAAGCTAACCGTTTTGCATGGGATATCATGGTAAGTGTACATGCTAAATTTGTTCTCAACATGGGGTATTGCAAACGAATTAGGTTGGTAATGTACATAGTTTCGACATGAGTAAGTTACATAAACATAATTCTTCATAACTGCCGTGTTAGTAAAATGATTGAATGTCCTGTGAATTTTTTATTTAATTTATTGTGCTTATAGAGCGCCAAAACATAATACATGTATCATGGCACTTTACAGAATGTAGGCAATCAGAGAAAGAAGGGAAGAAAGGAAGAAAAGAAAAGTAAGAGAGAGGCCCATGGGTAACAGGGAAAAACTCCCTAGAATTGGAGATATATATAGGAAGAAACCTCAAGCAGATCCACGACTCAAGGGCCTGACCCATCTGCCTAGGGTCAGTACATGACAGTAAGGTCTGTATACATGACAAATGCATGTGATAGTCGGGTGTAGAGAATAAGACATGGTGTTAAAAGCACTTGAGCTGAAAGTTACAAGAGGTGGAATGATTACGTATCCGTTATGGTAATTTATTATTCCTGATTTAGTGACGGAAAGTGAATTAAAAATAGATGTAACGTCAACGTGTGATTACTAGCTGTCTATCAATGATATAATGTTAACTTGTTTTCCTCTAAAATGGGGCATGATTCAGATTAAATGTATCTTTATGATGATGCGCCGTTAGTAGGCTACGTAAAGGCATGCTGCACACACTTGTTTGGGCTTACGAGCCGGCCAAAGAGTAGTAGCCTAGGCTGACGCATTAAATGTGTGCCGCCAAAGATTCTTGTTTGTCACTTGTTCTGTTATCAACATTCCTCTTTGGCTGCTATTTGCAATTAGATTCCATTCTTTTCAATACAACTCCGCACACCAGCATCGCACTTTGGCGCCGTGTAAATCACGATTCAGTTATATTTGGTCGACGCCGCTCCATAAAATCCATTGTTCATCCAGTGTTTGCTGTTAAAAACTTCGGCGCTGATGTGTGTGGCAAGTGACAGTGCACCATAGACTGTAGGCCTATAAAATGGCAATGCACTCATGTTGAAAGCTTCCTTATTTTCAACTGAACTCAAAGATAATGAATATAGTATGAATATAATATCTTCTGTTTGTTATGCCCTTTATAATGTGTGTAGGCCTACATTTTGTGCACGCACTTCTGCGGTAGCATTTATTTCAGTTTATATCAGCTAAATTTCTGAAGAATATTGTGTTGCCTCAGGTCTGCTGCACATCTTTTGAAATTTGATTTGAAATAATCAAATAGACCTACGTCTTAAAGTTCAGTTAATAAAGTAACTTGCTTTGCTTTCATTTGAATCCCAATCAAGATACACAATAATTGCTTTATTGTTAATATGGACTCCTGGAAAGTTCAGAAATGCAAAATAATAGAATTTTAACCATATGATAAAATATGTGATTAATCTTGATTAACTATAGGAATTCAGCGATTAATCGCGATTAAAAAATGTAATCGTTTGATAGCACTAGTATTATTTCATGATCATGATAAGGTTGTCATCAGTTACAGTAACTTCATTCAACTGCGCTTGTATGTAGGCCGTTCAGTTGTGGACGTTCGTAAATTGCGGTAGGGGGCGGAGAAAGGCGCAGATTACTCGAGGAAGTGAAAGTGATATATACGACGTACACTTGGGCAAAACAGTGTTTGCTATCTGCGGTTTGTCCATGGCGCTAATAACGCTACGTTCACAAATGTACGTACTTCTGACCTCTTCTGATTCCAAAATCTCTAATATAAACACGGTCTAATAGACACAGCCAATAATGATGAACTATTCTGATTCCAAAATCTCTAATATAAACACGGTCTAATAGACACAGTCAATAATGATGAACTCTTCTGATTCCAAAATCTCTAATATAAACACGGTCTAATAGACACAGCCAATAATGATGAACTATTCTGATTCCGAAATCTCTAATATAAACACGGTCTAATAGCAACACAGCCAATAATGATGAACTCTTCTGATTCCAAAATCTCTAATATAAACACGGTCTAATAGACACAGCCAATAATGATGAACTATTCTGATTCCAAACTCTCTAATATAAACACGGTCTAATAGAGACACAGTCAACACACACCCCCTCAACACTAGAGCCTGATACTTAACTTTACAGAAGA
>NC_055972.1:5891174-5896174 GCF_018492685.1 Alosa sapidissima | reverse complement strand
CAGATTTCCCCCCCCAAGCAATAGCCCTCCTAAATAACTCTTAAACTTGGACTTCATTGCACTTTATTTTTATTTAACAAAGCACTATTTACATTCCTATTAATTTATTGCTCATGATGGTTCTTTTTGTCCTTGTATTGTGTTTTTGACTTTGTTTTTTTTGTCTTTCTGTTTTACTGTGTGTTGCCTGCATGGAGAAGACCAAATCAAATTCCTAGTATCTCTGTATACATGGCGAAATAAAGTTGAATTGAATTGAATTGAATTACATGCGTTTGAGTCACGTGTCTGGATGCCCTTCTTTGATTTCATGAAGTGTACTCAAGGTTGAAGGTCACCCAGTGACATCACTGATTCATGGCCCAACTGGCTGATTGAGTGTTTGTTTGATTGATTGATTGATTCATTCATTCATTTAATTCAACTCTGATTGTGTCAACTCTCACTGCAATATCACAAATGAAGCCAACTCATCCTGAAAAGGTTTGGATGGAACATAAAAAAAAAACATTTACAAAAATGCAGTGATGATCATCAATAAATCTTCTTTAAATCCACACTAAATTGGGTTCTGAGAACATTCTAACAGTTTCCCAGAAGTCCAGAGTCTTTGCTCCGAGTAGCCACAAGCACACCTGCCAGGCCACACCATAATCTATCTTACTGTATCTTCAGTAGAAGACTACGAGTCAGAAACTGACCTCTCACACTTTGGCCATATGGGTCGGGCCCACATACCACAAACCACACACACACACACACACACACACACACACACACACACACACACACACTTTCAATGTCATTACTTGAGTGTCAAAACAACTGTGTAGACATAGTATGTCTGACGTATACAGTATCTATGCAGCATGTGTGTCCACATGACATTTGTTTTGCAGAGTATTTGCAGAGTAGTCATGTGAACAAATGAACGTGAACAAACCGACTCATCTCACACTGTAGACCATTAAACTGAGCTAATGAGTAACTCCGTAAGGTACTGTAAGGCAGTATAGGGTATATGGATCTCCCAGTCTACAAGATAAAGACTGTAAACACAGCAACGTGTTTTGACTGGCTGTATACGAAGGCTGCTGAAACACACAGGACATTCACTACTGATGCGAGCAACATTAAACTTGCCATTTGCATTTGACTCAGATTAGAGCTACAGAGGCACCCGCTCAGCTGTGTTCACTCAATAAGGGTATTCAGTGTGGACAAAGTTGGAAAACAAATGAAAAAAAAACTCTCGTTTTCCTTTTTTCCCTGTTGGTTTTGGAAATGGATATGGATATGTATATTGATGGATATGGATATTTTGTTTTTGGTTTTATATTGGAAAATGAATGAAGAAATTAAACACAGATTGTATACCGTTGTAAAAGGCCCCAAACCATTCTCAAGTCTTAACTAAGGTACATTCAGAGGGAAATAAATGACCACTGACCACCACTCAATTCAATGTCCAGTAATGCCTATTAATAGAGTAACAATGAGCCAGCACATGGCGCCCATGGTAACAGAACAGCCCATAATAAGGAAGTCAGCTGTTTGAGGCCAGCCATAATAGGATAACGCACGTGTATGATGCAATATGGAGAAGCGATTCCGATTATGAATATGACTATGTACAAAGTCATTCATTTGTATGCTAAATATGAATCAGCGGCTGGGATTTTTAATTACTGGAACTTCAGCACTCACTAAATCAAATGGCAGTTACGTGTCATGGACATGAAAGCAGGACAGCAATCCGCCTGGTCAGGGCTCAGTCACACAACAGGCATCTCACAGCACTGCCTGAATGTGTGTGTGTCTGTGTGTGCATGCATGTGTGAGTCTGTGTGTGTGTGTCTGTGTGTGTGTGTGTGTTTGTGTGTGTGTGTGTGTGTGTGTGTGTGTGTGTGTGTGTGGCTGCATGTATATGTGTGTGTGTGTGTGTGTGTGGGCACATGCATGTGTGTGTGTGTGTGTGTGTGTGGGCACATGCATGTGTGTGTGTGTGTGTGTGTGTGTGTGTGTGTGTGTGTGTGTGTGTGTGTGTGTGCGTGTGAACAAGAACCTGTACAAGTAATTCTCACCTGGAAAGTCAAATAAAAATCCTCTTCAACATTTCCCTCATAGTCGAGCAACTCACTGAGTCCATGAGCAAGATCCTGTAAGACAAGGTATGCAGTATCTCAATAAATATCTCAATGACCTAAACTGATGTGGGTGGGACAAACCAAGCTGGACACACACACACACACACACACACACACACACACACACACACACACTGAACACCAGGGAGGGACAAAGACAGACAGGTCAGACCTGCATGTGAACAGGCAATATGAACAAGAAACCCTGTCCGCATTTTGTATCTGTCTATCATGTGTATAACAATCTGCATCAATCAACACCCCTGTTTATGCAGACTCTGGATATATGCATGCATGGTCTCTTTTCTGTCTGTCATCTTCCCTTTTCCCCTTTAAGACTTACACAAACATGCATGGTGATGACCTGGACAAACCCAAAAGAGCTGCACTCTCACAGATACCCTTAACAATTCAAAACCTATTCTCTAGCGCCCCCTGGTGTATAAGTGAATTTATACAGCACAGCCTGATGCAATTTGACTGATGCAATTTGACTGGCAATTTACAATCTCTTACACAGTGCATCCTCCTCAACTGCATTGTGTCATTACAAGCTAAGCTGACAATCATAATTCAGTGAATAAGAAGGAAGAAAAGACTAAGGCTTGTGGCCCTTTTTAACTTTATCCAAATGTGCTGTCACGTTAACCAAGCTCCATATAGGCTACCTCCTTTGCTTACATAGAGTTTATTAAGAGGCCATCAGTAACTTGATGGGGACTACTAATTACAATGTGTATTAAAACACAACAATGATAGAGATTGAGATATACAGAGAAAGAGCAAGAGCAAAAAGATATACAGAGAAAGAGCAAGAGCAAAAAGATATACAGAGCTTTCAGCACCTCAGGCCACAGTGGTGTAACAGTACAAGTTATAAGTAACTATGTAAGGCCTCTTCTGTGCATTCTGGTATGACTTACAGGTCAGACAGGGGCAAGTAGATGTCATACATTTTAAGCAACAATCAGAGGATTGAATGCTGCTGATGAGCATGTGATATTTAGGTCACAAGGACAGGTTTCTGCTGTAGTGCTTGTGGAGAGCCACTTACTGGCATCACCTGCTGCAGGTCATCAAGGCCCAGCGTCGCCATGCCAACTGGAGTGTTCTGGTCACATGGCACTATAGGCGGAGTCAGGAGCTTCTTGTAGCAACAGGGTGGGAAGTGAATGTCCAAGGCGATGCTGTTATACACAGCTAGTCCCATGAGCTAATACACACACACACACAGGGTTAAGGACAGAGAGCTAACCGGGCTGATTCACACACAGTTTACATGTGTACACGAGACAGGTTTCACAGCAAGATATAATAGGGGCCACTTACTTTCTTTAAAGTATATTTTTTAGGGCTTTTTGCTTTTTTTTGTAATAGGACAGTGAAGAAACTGAGAGGAGACGAGTGGGAGAGAGAAAGAGATGGGGTGGGGTTGGGAAATGACCGGTCCAAATGTGGTGCGGGCGCTGTAGTCACTAGCCAGTTGCGCCACAACCCCCAGGAGCCACTTACTTCTTGACATGTGCAAGTGCTACTCAACCTGCTGGTGGTCAACACTAGGGGGCGCTGCACAATGCAACACTCTGTTTTTATTCTGATGGTCAATACTAGGGGCGCTGAAACCCTTTGTTTTTATTCTGCTGGTCAACACTAGAGGGCGCTACACAGTGCAATCCTCTGTTACTGTATTAGGCCTATTCTGAGCTACAGCTATTACTGTAATATTAGTCACAAAAAGAATATTAAAATATAAACAAATTGGTTTCATTTCGATGCAGACTTTTAACCAAATACACACAATGACTCAAAGAGATTTTTTTTTAAAAAGTAACCTAAACATAGGTTAAATGTTTACGTTGTACAGACCACTGCTCTACTGGAACAGCAAATACACTTACCAATCAGATTTGCTAGATTACAGCTGTTAGGGTATTTTAAGCCACAGGCAAACATACACTTTGCTATTGCCCAGGAGCAAAACAAACACGTGTAGAAAGCTGTAGTTGTATGTGCTATTATTGAGTTCAGTATAATCAAGTAATAATAATCAAGGCAAACGACCATCCTGCACTCTACACCACCAGCAGCTCACTGGCTGTTCTGTGGCAGTTGTTGACACACACATGTGTGTATGCGTGTGCGTGTGTATGTTAGTGTGTGTCTGTGTGTCTCTCTCTCTCTGTGTGTGTGTGTGTGTGTGTGTGTTCCCTGTGACAGAGCCAGATAAGTTCATATGTATCCCATAAGTAGACTCTGGCTACTCAGTGTAAGGAGATGCCAGAGATAAATGGGAGCACTTACTGTACACACACACACTCACACACACCCACACACACACACACACACACACACACACCCTTGATGTTATTGGAGTGTGAAGAGGGGAAACTCTGGTGATGGAAGAAAAGTCTCTCAAGGCTGAGCTTGTGTGTGTGTGTGTGTGTGTGTGTGTGTGTGTGTGTGTGTGTGTGTGTGTGTGTGTGTGTGTGTGTGTGTGTGTGGGGTGTGTGTGTGTGTGTGTGTGTGTGTGTGTGTGTGTGTGTGTGTGTGTGTGGGTGTGTGTGTGTGTGTGTGGGTGTGTGTGTGTGTGTGTGTGGGTGGGTGGGTGTGTGTGTGTGTGTGTGGGTGGGTGGGTGTGTGTGTGTGAGCTTCTCCATGTATATGTGTATGTGTGTGTGTGTCTGTGCGAGATTCTCTATGTCTATATGTGTGCGTGCGTGTGTGTGTGTGTGTGTGTTTCAAGTTAGGGAGGATTACACTAAAACTGCAGCAAACTGAAAGGATATTAAATATTTACCCAATGATTCCACTCTCTCACACACACTGGCTTTGAGAGGATACTGAACTGGAGAC
>NC_055972.1:5886174-5888674 GCF_018492685.1 Alosa sapidissima | reverse complement strand
TTGTAAGAAAATAAGCCAATTATTCTATATCTTGGTTAATTGAAGTAACTACCTACATCATCAATAAATTCTTATTCTACCTTCTTCTCTTTCTGAGCAAACCTTAACTCTTACTATACACTGCTCAAAAAAATATACACTTTAAAAAATAAAACACATCAGATCTCAATGGGGAAAAACATCATGCTGGAAATCTACATTACATTACATTTGGCTGATGCAGATTTAGCCAAAGCGACTTACAACCTAGTAAACAGTTCAACGCTTTTAAAACAATTCTCTCAACAATTCTAGAACAATTTAAAACAATTCAAAAAGGTAGAGTACAATAGGGAAAAGTGCATCAGTGCTGTTTTTAAGCAGAGAAGTCAGGTGGTAAGTGTTAGAATTAGCTAGTTGTAAGTAGTGCTACGAGAGGAGATATTCTCTGAGTAGCTGGGTCTTCAGGAGTTTTTTGAAGATGGAGAGGGATGTCCCTGCTCTAGTAGGAACTGGTAACGCGTTCTATCAACAAGGAACAACATATGAAAAAAGTTTGGATTGACCTGAGCGTACCGGTGGCAGAGCTAGACGATGTTTGTCTGAAGAGCGCAACAGTTGGGGGGTAGCATATATGCCTGTATGAGGGCATTCGAGTAAGTGGGAGCAGTAGATTTAGCTGGGAGTACCAGCAGTTTGGTTTTTGAGAGGTTTAGCTGGAGTTGGTGTGCCTTCATCCATGTAGATATGTCTGAGAGGCAATCCGAGGTCTGTGCCGAGACCAAGGGGTCATCAAGTGGAAAGAACAGATAAAGCTGTGTGTCATCTGCATAGCAGTGGTATGAGAAGCTGTGCGAATGGATAATCTGTCCCAAAGAAGTGTGGGTAGCAAAGAGAAGGGGGCCCAGTACTGAGCTCTGGGGGACCCCTGTGGTGGGATGTTGAGGTGCGGACAGCTTTCCAAGCCATGATACGTTAAACGAGCATCCTGTGAGGTAGGATTCAAACTGATATGGACTGGGTAATATGTTAGGAACAAAAGGATGCCACTTTGTTATTTGGGAATGAAAATGATCAATCCACAGAGGACTGAATTCAAAGACCCCCCGAAAATCTAAGAAAAAATGACGCGGCAAGCTAGTCCATTTTGCTTGAATTTCAGCACAGCAACTCATGATGTTACTCAGTAGTTCGTATGGCCCGACATGCTTGATGGCATCTGAGCATGCTCCTAATGAAACGGAAGATGGTGTCCTGGGGGATCTGCTCCCAGATGTGGACATGGCCATCACTGAGCTCCTTGACAGTCGGTGGTGCAACCTGGCGGTGTTGGATGGACCAAACTATAATGTCCCAGAGGTGTTCAATCGGATTTAAGTCAGGAGAGTGTGGGGGGACAGTCAATGGTATCAATGCCTTCATCCTCCAGGAACCGCCTGCACATTCTCGCTACATGTGTCCAGCCATTGTTGTGCACCAGGAGGAACCCAGGGCCCACTGCACCAATACAGGGTCAGACAAGTTCTGAAGTTTTCATCCTGATGCCGTGAGGGTGCAGTTGTCTTGCCCGTATAGGTGTGTGCATCCTTCCAAGGATATCCCTCCCCAAACCAGTCATGCGGAATGATGTTGCAGGCAGCATTACATTCTCCAAGACATCTTTAGACGTCACATGTGCTCAGGGTGAACCTGATCTCATTTGTGAAAAGCACAGGGTTGAGCTGCACGGTGCTGGGCAGTGAGCATAGGTCCTTCCAGAGGCCATCGTGCCCTCAGGCCACCTTCATGAAGTCTGACAGTGTGGTCAGAGATATTCACACCAGCGGCCTGGAGGAGGTCATTTTTTAGGCCTCTGGCAGGGCTCCTACTGTTTGTTGTTGCACAAAGGAGCAGATACTGGTCCTGCTGCTGGGTTAAGGACCCTGTACCATCCTTCCCAGCTCTCCTAGAGCAACTGTCTCCTGGAATCTCCTACATACTCCTGAGACTGCGCTGGGAGACACAGCAATCTTTCTGGCAATGGAACATATTGGTGTGCCATTCTGGAGGAGTTGGACTACCTGTGCAACGTTTGTAGCCTCCAGGTACTGGCTTATGCTACCAGTAGTGACACTGACCCTAGCCAAATGTGAAACTAGTGAAAAATCAGTAAAGGAGGATAAAGATGGAAACTAAAACCATTCCTGTTTTTACAGACCTATCTCCCTTCTTCCTTTTATTGTCAAAGTTTTTGGAGAGAGTGGTCTTCAAGCAAGTCTTAGACTTACTATATCAGAACAACCTGCTAGACCCTATACAGTCTGTTTTCAAGAGTCATTCTACTGAAACTGCTTTTCTGTCTGTGACCGAAGCATTGAGAGTAGCTAAGTCCTCATCTAAGTTGCTAAGTCATTAGTATTCATTCTACTAGACTTATCTGCAGCCTTCAATACTGTTAACCATGACATTCTCCTTTCTACACTATCTGAACTGGGATGTCTAGGAAAGCCCTTGACTGGTTTAAATCCTACCTTAAAGGGCA
>NC_055972.1:5871174-5881174 GCF_018492685.1 Alosa sapidissima | reverse complement strand
ATTTGAACATGAAATTTAACTGTTATATTCAATTTACTATCAATATCTCATTGCTCCTACGCATAATACATTTAAATGTTAAAACAGCTTGCCATGGATGCACACAATGGTAAGCTCTGCTTTGAAGTTTACCCAGTGTAGGCGGCTTGCCATAAGGTATGTTAAAACCGCTTGCCATAGAACTGACAGGTCATGGACAATGGCATTTGCAAGCAAGCTAATCTAACAAAGACTGCTTTCCAGTTAATTCATTTCAGTGTGTTCCCAAATGCTTAAAGAAATTTCATGTCTTCCCCCATAACACACAATAGTTTTGAACATGTAAGGCTACATTATGTCGGTGTTGAAGTGTTTAGATTCCCAGCGCTAGTAGGCCTAGGCATTTCAACAGCAACTATGGCTATGCGCTAACACCAGCTGAGTTAATTAGCGATAACATATGGAGAATCTCGGAGATGGTTCCAGTAGCCTCTTTGACAGCTCAGTGACATCAGGTATGTAACCTACATATTTATGTTTTTGCCAGCTAACTTTTAACATGATCTTCATATTCATTGTGATGCTATATGCACAAGAAAGATCAATATCATGCCATTATGTTGTTTAGAACACAATGTGAAAACTCCAACTATTTCACCTTACAACTTTGCCGAACATTTCAAATAAATGCCAGTTAGCGCATTAGCAAGGATATTGTGTAAGGTATACTGTTGATGTTGTTTCATAGCCTTTTGCTTGTGTGTAGTTAGGCCCAATATGCTAGATTTTGACAGAAGCTCGTGATATGGGCTCATGCAAGCTGTCAAATACTGTCCACTCGCCTATGTGATGCACCCCTCTGGTTTATACATCCAGTGTTTGTTAGCTAACTGTAGCCTATCTGGGTGTGTTGCTATCAGAGCAAGACGTTAGAGATGGCGCATGGCATGCAGTGGTGCCTCCTATAAAAAAAATAATTAAAAAAAACAACGCGATTTAAGCACCGAAATGGGGCACCGAAATCCACGTTGTTATTCGATGCAGTTACTACCGTTTGCGTCGGCACCGGTGCCATATTAGAACCGTGTTTCGGTGCCCAACCCTAATGATGTCACAAGTGCAGATCTGGTTACCGTGGTACCCACACCAACATTACAAACAAGTGCAGATCTGGTAACCGTGGTGATCAGGTACCCACAACAACATTACACACAAGTGCAGATCTGGTAACCGTGGTGATCAGGTACCCACAACAACATTACACAGAAGTGCAGAAAACACTCAAAAAAATGTGTCACTTTGAAGGAATAGTTTACTTTACTGGACTTTACATTTCAAAAATATTTTTTTTGTCTGTTTTCAATTTTGAGTGTTGTTTATATATCTGAGTCCTCTAAATTAACACGTTTGTCCCACACAGGTTTGTGGGATCTTAATGGGTGTTGTGTTGAACCATGCGGCTCAGCCCTGCACTCGCCAAGACCTGCAAACAGCCGCACCTCGGATCAGAAGTCGAGCATGCTAGCAATCGAGCTAAAAGTCCAGGCTGCTAGCTTTCTTGCCAGCACGGCTCTTAAGGTGTCGGGAGGGAGGTTTACCAACGTACAGTACATACTGCACAGCAACGGACCAGCTGGCTACGGTTACACATAGTCCAGTCTGCAGTAGCTTTGGGGTATCTAGTCCACTCTGCAGTAGCTTTGGGATATCTAGTCTAGTTTACAGTAGTTTGAGTGCACCAAGTGGGGTATCTAGTCAAGATGGTGTTAGTTTTGGTTGCACATCGTGGGGTACCTAGTCACCTAACCCCTCACTGCTCCCCGAGTGCCACTGTTGTTGCAGGCAGCTCACTGCGCCGGGATAAGTGTGTGCTTCACCTCACTGTGTGTTCACTGTGTGCTGTTTCACTAATTCACGGATTGGGATAAATGCAGAGACCAAATTTCCCTCACGGGATCAAAAGAGTATATACTTATAGATAGGGAAAGTTAGGCTTTTTTTCCGCCAATCTGCAAAAAAAATTCTTACCAATAGCTTTTTTTACTATGTGTTCCTATAGGTGTCTAGTAACACCTCCCAATTTATCCACGGCCAAATCCTCGGGGAAACACCTGGAGAGCCCATCAAGTTTGGGGTGCCCAGAGGGACTGGGCGAAAATAATGAAAACATTTTGTTGACCAATATTAGCTTTTGAGATGTCTAACTAGGGGTTTTTAGGGGTGCTGAATCTATCCCAGCCATTAGTTTTGAGTAAAAATTACTCCAAGTCCATAAAAAAAATCCATAACAAGTGGTTTTATTGAACAATTACAAAACAAAACTTTCTTAATCAGTTTAAAATTTAACAAACCTCATCCCTCAACTCCCCTGCACTTCCTCACTCCTGTTATCTTCTGGCTGATTGATGTTCTGACAAGAGTTACCATGACAGTTACAACAAGCAGAAATACACTTGACTCCTTGCTTTTTACAGCAGCACCTGAGAGTGTCACAGACGCCTGCACAGTTGCAGCTGACATCAGAAGGTAGTCTGGTGCAATGGGATCTGGTGTGACTGGTGCATAATCATGTTCTCCTTGTTTCTACCCACACTCAAGGACATCTAGTGATGGATTTTGTAGCAGTAGCCAATCTCTGGTCTGGATATATGCCCACAGAGAGTGCTATGCTGCACCTCCTGTAGTCGAAGGTAGTTTCTAAGGCTTGACACTAGTTATGTTGTCCTCATGAGTTTTACATGTTGCTCACTGTCAACCCTCAACGTTGGACACTCTTTTCTCTCTCTATCTATCTCTCTCTCTCTCACACACACACATTTATGCACATTGACTCTCTCACAAACACATTCACAACCACCCATCCACCCACACCCACACAAACACATATGCACACACTTACAAAAAAAGTTAAAACCTTCACTGATACTGTCTCTCTCTGTCTCTGTCTCACACACACACACACGCACACATACACACACATGCAAAATGTCCTTTCTCACACACACCATGTTGAGACAATAGTACCAGTTAATAATCTCACCATGTTGAGATTATAGTACCAGTGTGTTACACGCAAAGTGTGTGTGTGTGTGTGAGAGAGAGAGAGAGTCCAATGCGGAGAGTGGACGGTGATCAACAAAATGTAAAATTCATGAGTATTAATTGAGTTCATATTTTTGTAAATATTTTATTATATCTCTTCATGGGACAACACTGTAGAAATAACACTTTGCTACAATGTAAAGTAGTGAGTGTACAGCTTGTATAACAGTGTACATGTGCTGTCCCCTCAAAATAACTCAACACACAGCCATTAATGTCTAAACCGC
Source organism: Alosa sapidissima (assembly GCF_018492685.1). Classification (NCBI taxonomy): domain Eukaryota; kingdom Metazoa; phylum Chordata; class Actinopteri; order Clupeiformes; family Clupeidae; genus Alosa; species Alosa sapidissima. The sequence goes on along the minus strand of NC_055972.1, from coordinate 5,877,866 downwards.
TGGCACCAAAAGTGAGTACACCCCTAAATGAAAATGTCCAAATTGTGCCTAAAGTGTTAATATTTTGTGTGGCCACCATTATTTTCCAGCAGTGCCTTAACCCTCTTGGCCATGAAATTCACCAGCTTCACAGGTTGCCACTGGAATCCTCTTCCACTCGATGGCGACATCATGGAGCTGGTGGATGTTAGAGACCTTGCACTCCTCCACCTGCCATTTGAGGATGCCCCACAGATGCTCAATAGGGTTTAGGTCTGGAATAATGCTTGGCCAGTCCATCACCTTTACCCTCAGCTTCTTTAGGGAGGCAGTGGTCATCTTGGAGGTGCCTCACCTGGTTCCCGCCACACACACTTGACACCATCTGAATCAAATAAGTTTATCTTGGTCTCATCAGACCACAGGACATGGTTACCAGAGGTGGGACCAAGTCACTGTTTGGCAAGTCACAAGTAAGTCCCAAGTCTTAGCAGTCAAGTCCAAGTCAAGTCCCAAGTAAATACAGAGAAGGGCAAGTCGAGTCCAAGTCCAAGTCACATCAAAGCCAAGTCGAGTCCAAGTCCAAGTCCCAATCTTTTTCAAGTCCTGAACAAGTCATCAGGTACTCTTCACTTAATAATGCCATTATTAGACTATCGATCATAATTTTAGCACTTCCATCTAATCCACAGTATTTTTTCTATAAATACAGATTAAAATATGTTCAATGTTTCTGTCTTGTAATCTTTTACGACATATGCATGTGCATACCTGTGTAATATACACATGTGCATACCTGAGTAATCTCTACAAAATGGATAGCTACATGACACTCAGCACAGCTGCAAATATATATAATGTTTTTCCAAATTGCGGAGCCCACTGTAAGGACGAGTAATAATTTGACTGATGGTATTTCACTGCGCTAGGCCACAGATTTGCCTGCAAACAATTTATTAGGCTGTCTGCCAGTGGTGACTCATAAGGGAAGCCAAGGTCAACAGTTTTATATTATTTAAAAGATAATAATGACAGTAATTTTGTTTTAAAGTATTCATTTCTTAAGAAATACTAGACATTTGATGCTGTTTATCTAATTTGTAAATGGTGCACGGTCACTTTAAGCCCATTGTGTGCCACTGTCCACACGTTCTCATAATGATCTTTTTTTACCAGCTCCGTTCAAATATAGCCTATGGCTAGTCCACAAACTTGTTTGTGCCACATGTATAGCACAATTTTAACAATGATAAGCATGATATTAAGTTGGCACAAACAGCTTTCATTCCTTTGGAAAGAGAAGCATGTATGACATGATGCTTGCTTGACATTTTCTGTTTGCAATTAAAAGTGAATTATGAGCCTGGTAGCCAGTAGCCACCTAGCTACAGTAGCTGAGTGGAATGCGTTTCAATCGGCATATCATGTGCTTCATGTAAATAAATTATTGAATACTTCAAGACTCACCAGTTCCATTACACAAGGCAAAGACAACTCTTCATAATATTCTTGTCCACTTTCCAAATCACAGTGAGTGCAGCTATGTCATAGTGACCTGGATCTCATAGTTTATAACAGTATAGTAGGCTAGTGAGAAACGGATAAATTCACAATCTCCTCTAATCTCGTATTTTTTTGCCTCCACGATTTCTTTTTATATGTTTCTTATATTTAAAAGAAGATATCAATCATCATCAACAATGACAAGCCAGCTGGAACCTACTCGTTTTCTCTCCCTCTCGTGCGTGCTTAGATGTGTTCTCAATTAAATGCAGTAGCTTAGCATAAGTTTAAGTTGGATCTTAATGGAGAGGACTCGAAAAGTATCATCTTTATGTAACATGCTGTTGGTGCTTTTTGACAAACGTTCTCTAACAAGAGTGCAAATCAGTTTGCAGTAAAGCTACTAGTGATTGGCTAAATGTTGGTCCTTCCTCTGTCTCTTGGTGCCCTACACACAGTGCGTAACGTGTGTGGGGGTAGTGGCAGTAATCTACTGAACTGTGCTCTGGCCGCTTGTCTCCGCTATTTATTTTTTTTATTTTTTTTTAGTCGCGGGAAAGCGTCTCTGGGTTGACTGGTACACGATCAGGAAATTTAGTTTTTGATTCGAGACATGTCAAGTCATCACAAGTCAAAGAGGCAAAGTCCGAGTCAAGTCTTGAGTGAATAGTATTCAAGTCCAAGTCGAGTCGCAAGTCATGCCGAATTTTATCAAGTCAAGTCTGAAGTCATTAAAATCATGACTCGAGTCTGACTCGAGTCCAAGTCATGTGACTCGAGTCCACATGTCTGATGGTTACAGTAATTGATGTCCTTAGTCTCCTTGTCTTCAGCAAACTGTTTGTGGGCCTGCTCCCCATTCACACCTGAGAACTTGTAACACTAACGAGTCACATGACACCGGGGAGGGAAAATGGCTAATTTGGGCCCAAATTGGACATTTTCACTTTCACTTCAGGGGTGTACTCACAAGCGGTTTAGACATTAATGGCTGCTTGTTGTATTACAGTATTTTGAGGGGACAGTAAATTTACACTGTTATACAAGCTGTACACTGACTACTTTACATTCTAGCAAAGTGTTATTTCTTCCATGAAAAGATATAATAACATATTTACAAAAATATTAACTCAGTTAATCCTCATGAGTTTTACATTTTGTTGATCACCGTCCACTCTCCGCATTGGACTCTCTCTCTCTCTCACACTCACACACACACACTTTGCGTGTAACACACTGGTACTATAATCACAGATAGTTTTGTCTCAACATGGTGTGTGTGAGAAAGGACCTTTTGAAAGAACATGATTATGCACCAGTCACACCAGATCCCATTGCACCAGACTACCTTCTGAAGTTTGTCAGCTGCAACTGTGCAGGCGTCTGTGACACTCTCAGGTGCTGCTGTAAAAAGCAAGGAGTCAAGTGTATTTCTGCTTGTTGGAACTGTCATGGTAACTCTTGCCAGAACATCAACCAGCCAGAAGATAACAGGAGTGAGGAAGTGCAGGGGAGTTGAGGGATGAGGTTTGTTAAATTTTAAACTGATTAACCTTGAAAGTTTTGTTTTGTAATTGTTCAATAAAACCACTTGCTATGGTTTTTTTATGGACTTGGAGTAGTTTTTACTCAAAACGTATGGCTGGGATAGATTCAGCATCCCTAAAAACCCCTAGTTAGACATCTCAAAAGCTAATATTGGTCAACAAAATGTTTTCATTATTTTTGTCCAGTCCCTCTGGGCACCCCAAACTTGATGGGCTCTCCAGGTGTTTCCCCGAGGATTTGGCCGTGGATAAATTGGGAGGTGTTACTAGACACCTATAGGAGCACATGGTAAAAAAAGCTATTGGTAAGAATTTTTTTGCAGATTGGCGGAAAAAAAGTCTAACTTTCCCTAACTATTATACTTATTTAGTCAATGTGGTGTTAGTTTTGGGTGTACCAAGTGGGGTATCTACAGTAGGCAAGGTGGTGTTAGTTTCGGGTGCACCTAGTGGGGTATCTAGTCAAGGTGGTGCTAGTTTTGGGTGCACCTAGTGGGGTATCTTGTTAAGGTGGTGTTAGTTTTGGGGCAATCTGACTCACTAAGGAGAGCCAAAACTCTGGTTGCCGAGGGGATCCACCAGGAGCACTTGCTGATTGGAGGAAGGTCGTCGGGCGTGGCAGAAAACAGGCGGGAAGAGATGAACTGTAGCAGACGCTCAACCAGCTGCTTGAACCTGCGTGGAGACAGTCTATGAACACACACACACACACACACACACACACACACACACACACACACACACTCTAATTAGTCTTTGAACTCATGTCATAAACTGTGCAATCAAATAATAAATCAATTATCAGAAGTGTAACTCACTTCTTAAACCAGTGCATGAGGAAGTGATGGTCAGCCTCAGAGAGTGATGCTATCTGTCTCAGCAGATGAGCGTAGATCACATATGTACTGGTGTGGGAGTACTGAGGGTTCTGCACACACACACACACACACACACACACACAGGAACAGAGGGAGGAGAGAGATGAGGGAGTGCATGAGAAAAAATGGAGAGGAAGCAAGGGAATGCAGACAACAGAGCCCTGAGAAAACGGCTTGTGAGAAAGTCAGCATCATTTTGCTCTCAGCTTGTCAAACAGAATTCCATGTTTCACAGTAAACTGGCCACTCCCCATCCCACTGTGACCTCATCTCATCACCACGGCGTCTGTGGAACATTACATCATTACCGCTCTGACCTGAGGAGCTGGTCTAAGCACGCCATGTACTGTGCGACCGTCCAAACAAGCCTCAATGGTGTGGCCTCATCTTACCAACAGCTCTGCCATACACACCCAAACAAGGATGAATTCCAAACTTCAACTGAAAAACAGCCATCCTGCAATAGTTTATATTGTGTTGCAGTGAGCCGTTCATATTCTGATAGATATACTTTTATATAACAATTAGACGTACCGCATAACGGTACATAATATGTCTGCTGCACAGAGCTGTGTCCAAACAAATTACATTTCTCAACTTCTGTCTATCCTCCAACTCCTGCAGCTCCTTGTAACTCTTACTCTCCTCTCCATTGCTCAAGGATTGTTGAAACTCAATTTTCTACTTATGCATACATGCACATTTCACAAAATGTTCACATTTTGTACAGTTTTTATGTCAAAGCATCTTTTTAATTCTGCTGTAGGCTACTGTAAGGCCAAAATCTTCTGCTCCTACTGAACTCATGACAGCCTATTTCTAGAGAGACTAGTCTCATGGCATGGCAAATAGTAGCTTTTTATTTCTGTTGAATATCATTTAAGTTTACCAATTCCTACCAATGGCGTTCTAAATGGAAGGTTTGGAGGAGCATGACCATATTTGCCACGCCTACAGTGTCACTCTTGTCAGGTAATTTATTCCCAGCCGACCTGTTCAGGCAGCAGCATTTGGTTTGTTCACTCAATTCCAACCCACCTCCTCCCCTCATACCTCCCATCTTCCTTGGTTAGCAGTAGCATAGCAGTGTACGCGGATCCTGCTTGGTTAGCAGTAGCATAGCAATGTACGTGGATCCTGCTTGGTTAGCAGCAGTGTACGCATGGATCCTGCTTGGTTAGCAGTAGCATAGCAATGTACGCGGATCCTGCTTGGTTAGCAATAGCATAGCAATGTACGCAGATCCTGCTTGGTTAGCAGTAGCATAGCAGTGTACGCATGGATCCTGCTTGGTTAGGAGTAGCATAGCAATGTACGCATGGATCCAGCTTGATTCCTGCCTGCGCAGTAGACTCCTGTACAATCTGTGCAAAGCACTTCATGACCCTGGCTAGAGACCTTGCCAAACAAGTTTTTCACCTGTTTCTCTTTTTGCAACTTTGGAACGTGTGAATGAGTACAAAGCAGCTTCAGTAGCCAGCATTACCTGCACCAGAATGAAGTAGGCTCTGAGGTCATCTTTTGTCCGCGGCCTGAGGATATAAAAGAAGAACAACGGCTGCCATTTTAGCACTCAACAAGATGCAGTCTAAGGCACACTTTCTCACCTTTAAAACGTGAGAGAAACGTGAGTAGAAAGTGTGGTGTGGAAATTGACTGTGTACATGTTGTTGCTATGATATGTTATTATTAGGCACTCAAAGTTACAAAATAGTTCAACTTCTGAACTTTTTTCCACAATGGGTAGTTGCTTAGCTACCTGTCTTCCTGTCAAGCAGCTAGTAACAAATGTTCAAAATCAATTTCCATATTTTGCAATGTTCTGGAGGTGAAGAAATCGTGTCACACACACACACACACACACACACACACACACACACACACACACACACACACACACACACACACACTCAATACCACTGAAGACCTCTAGGCTAGCTACACCCTGCTGCTCCTCACTCACCCCTTCCACTCCCTCAACAGGCTGTTTATGATCCCCTTCAGAACAGACTTCTGGACCTCCTGGGGCTGATAAAACAACAATAGTGACTCATTATAGACAGATGGCAGGATTTCAACCAGACTACAGTACAGTATATTTTGTTTACATGGAAGGACCCAACAGAGTGCAGAGGACTAATACTTGAGATTTATGCAAGGCAGCAAAGTTTCGTAACACAGTGGACCCTCATTGAAATGCTGGGCAATATGCAAAGTCAGTCTATGAGCAAAGTCCTCGTGCACTAACAGCATCATGTAACGTGAGGCGGCTTTTAGCAGACCCACCACAGTTTGTGCTTAGGATCTTTCTTATGGTATTACATTTACTATATAATATTAGATTTTGCATTGTGTTTAGGCAAGCTTTAGTTACTTAGACTTTGCGCTTTGCCCTGAAATCAGGGCCCAGAGAAGGCTGGAGAGATAGAGGGTGGACATCCACAATCAACACAAGTGACACTTAAAACAAGTCATTTGGGCAGTTAATTCTTACAGCCTGAGGTAAGGCATCAAAAACGGCGTTGATAAATTTGGAGTTGACCCCCGAGTCCTCGATGGTGTTGAACGGAGCGTTGGCCTCTCTCTAAGAAATGGAGAGAGGAGGAGGAGGAGGAGGAGGAGGAGGAGGAGGGATGTGAGCACGAGGAGCGGCCATGTTTCCCGTTGTTAAGGGTTTTACAGCGCGGCTTTTAATGGCAGCACAAACAATCTCGTCTGGAGCTGCACTTAACCAGTCTACTGGCAGACACCCTGTTCTGAAAAGTGTACATTTGTGTGTGTGTGT
>NC_055972.1:5766174-5866174 GCF_018492685.1 Alosa sapidissima | reverse complement strand
AGAATAATGTTCAAGGCAGATTCAGAATGTGTAACTAAGAATTTATAGTTAGCAGTGTGTGTGTCTGTGTATGTGTGTGTGTGTGTGCATGTATGTGTGTGTCTGTGAGTTTCTGTGTGTGTGTGTGTGTGTGTGTGTGTGTGTATGTGTGTGTGTGTGTGCGCATGTATGTGTGTGTCTGTGAGTTTCTGTGTGTGTGTGTGTGTGTATGTGTGTGTGTGTGTGTGTGATTGTGTGTGTGTGTGAGCGTCTGTGTGCGTGTATGTGTGTGTGAGTGTCTGTGTGTGTGTGTGTGTATGTGTGCGTCTGTATGCGTGTATATGTGTGTGAGTGTCTGTGTGTGTGTGTGTGTGTGTGTGTGTGTGTGTGTGTGTGTGTGTGTGTGTGTGTGTGTGTGTATCAGTGCTGAAAAGCAAGTTATCCTCATGTGGCTTTGATTTAGGGGAGGTTTGCATAATTCTTCTGGCATCAGTAGCTGGAGTGAAGAGCACCAAGGTTTAAAGGAAAATTCAGGTTTTTAGCACTTTGAGTCCCTTTTCTGGTTTGTTTTGGATGAACTAGAGTGAAGGATACCGAAATTTTGACGATTGGTCCTGTCTCGACTTTTCTGACTCGTTTTGAATCGCCTTTGACTGCTCAGAGTGGCTGCCAACAGGCATACTGTAGGCTACTCAAACATGTCCTAAAACAACCCTTAACGTTCGTTTTCAAAACTGTGCAACTCACTGAGTGGTTAGTGGTGTTCGTTGATTATTAAAAGCAAATATATCGGCGCAATATATGATTTCCAGCCGTCTTATTTGCTAGGCCTATTGTGGAACTATGTATTCAGACACCTCACAACCGCGTATAAACTTCCGCTCAATATTTGAACCTGAAGCATAGACGGTGGCGCAGTAATATCAACGTGAGTCTTCAAACAGAAATCAATGGGATTTTACAAAATGCCAAATAAAACACGACAGAAACTGTATTTCGCTACGCTACTTGTTTTGGAACATCAACGAACACCACTAACCACTCGGTGAGTTGCACAGTTTTGAAAACGAACGTTAAGGGTTGTTTTAGGACATGTTTGAGTAGCCTACTACAGTATGCCTGTTGGCAACCACTCTGAGTAGTCAAAGGCGATTCAAAACGAGTCAGAAAGGTCGAGACAGGACCAATCGTCAAAATTTTGGTGTCCACCACTCTAGTTCATCCAAAGCAAACCAGAAAAGAAAGTGCTAAATACCGGAATTTTCCTTTAAGAGAGAGAGAGAGAGAGTGTGTGTGTGTGTGTGTGTGTGTGTGTGTGTGTGTGTGTGTGTGTGTGTCTGTATGTGTGAGAACCAATGCTTAAGAGAGAGAGTGTGTGTGTGTGTGTGTGTGTGTGTGTGTGTGTGTGTGTGTGTGTGTGTGTGTGTGTGTGTGAGCACCAGCGCTTACATTGTATGAAACACTCAGTAGATCATCCCCTCCTCAGACAAAACAAAGACCCCTGGCTCTCTCTCTTTCTCTCCGCATCTCTTCTCTCTCTCTCCCTCTCTCTCTTTCCCTCTCCCTCTCTCTCTCACTCTCTGCCCCATCTCTCTATGTCTTCCCCTTCATTTCTCTAAGCATCATACAATTCATGAATAAGGGAAAAAGTGAGGAAGAGCAGCTTACCACCCCTGGCAGAACAGCAACACTAGCATAACCTAAGCACATTCACATATTAGTTCACATAATAGTTTATTAGTAAAAAGGCAAATCATTACCTACAGTAAGTGTAAGTGCTGTAAGTGCAGAGCCCTAAACGGGACATGGGGTTTCTGGTGTCATTTCTGGTGACATCTTCAATGCACACCAGACATAAAACTATTATTTGTTGCCCATGCCCCTAAGGGATAAGAGAAATATGAAAGTCCCTAAATATGAATGCCCCTAAGGGAAATATGAATTGAATGAAAAAAATGTTATTCTGCTGACTCACCAAAGCGTGAGCAGACGGTTGTTGGCCTGCGGTGCTGGAGGCTGAAGGTAAAGCCACTGAGACAGGGGTACAGCTTCTTCACACCCTGCCCACACACACAGAGAAACATGGTTATACACCAGGGTGTGTGTGTGTGTGTGTGTGTGTGTGTGTGCGCGCGTTTGACAGGGGTACAGCTTCTTCACACCCTGCCCACACCCCTGCCAAACACACACAGAGAAACATGGTTATACACCAGGGTGTGTGTGTGTGTGTGTGTTTATGTGTGTGTGTGTATGGTTGGCTTTCAGGATACTCTTAATTGTACATTTCACAATTGACAGAAAATCACAAATTTCAGAAATGCTTCTAGGCAGGGATCATGGAAAATGTCCCACACAGTTTAGTTCACATGTCCTCTATGGGCACTTTCAGTCTGTCCCTAGAGGGTTTCCGGTGTACACAATGCAGGTAGGCTACTTTCCGGTGTACACAATGCAGGTAGGCTACTTTCCGGTGTACACAATGCAGTTAGGCTACTTTTCTGTCCCTAGAGGGTTTCCCGTGTACACAATGCAGGTAGGCTACTTTCCGGTGTACACAATGCAGTTAGGCTACTTTTCTGTCCCTAGAGGGTTTCCCGTGTACACAATGCAGGTAGGCTACTTTCCGGTGTACACAATCCAGGTAGGCTACTTTTCTGTCCCTAGAGGGTTTCCCATGTACACAATGCAGGTAGGCTACTTTCCGGTGTACACAATGCAGGTAGGCTACTTTTCTGTCCCTAGAGGGTTTCCCGTGTACACAATGCAGGTAGGCTACTTTCCGGTGTACACAATCCAGGTAGGCTACTTTTCTGTCCCTAGAGGGTTTCCCGTGTACACAATGCAGGTAGGCTACTTTCCGGTGTACACAATGCAGGTAGGCTACTTTCCGGTGTACACAATCCAGGTAGACTACTTTTCTGTCCCTAGAGCAGTGGTCCCCAAACTTTTTCTTCCAAGGGCCAGCTTACTATGCCTGGCTGTAAGAGAGGGCCAGAGACTAGGAGTATATCAGTAACCATAAATAGCTTAGTGCTGTGAACAACAGCAGTCTACCTTAGTAAATGTATTCCATTACATTTAATCTATAGGCTTTTGCAATTTAATATCATTGTTAGCTGTGTTTATATTGCCATCATGCCATATCAGTGTAAAATGTAACTCAAATTAAATAATACTAATAAAAAGACTTTTGCATTCCCAAAAGTATTAGCAGGTAGTCCCAAAAGTATATTTCATTAAAAATGTGTGAACACTGAACTCTGAAAATGTAAAGTTCTCAAACTATGAGAATTTTATGAAGTGCTGAAGTGGTCTGAAATGACCACCATTCTAACTTTCACTCACCTGAACTTGTATACATTGTATGAACATTTGAACAAATGATTATCCCAGAAAGTCCCAGAAATATGACTTGAATATAAGTTAGTTAGTTAGTTATTAACAATTCATTTAAAATTCATACACAACTATGATACTAAAATATTGGCAAAATGCATTGCAACATGGATTAAAAATGTTGTACAAAATATAATAAATCAAGATCAAACAGGTTTCATACAAGGAAGGAATATTTCCAACAGTATTAGACAAGTATTAGAAATAATAGAATATTATGATAATAAAAAAAAGCCAGGATTCATTTTTGTTGCAGATTTTGAAAAAGCCTTTGATAAAATAAAATGGGACTTTTTATACAAATGTTTAAATTATTTTAATTTTGGGGAAACCCTGATAGCTTGGATCAAAGTGATCTACCATTGTTCAATAAGTAAAATAATGAACAACGGATATATGTCAAAGTCAATTATACTTAAAAGAGGAGTGAAGCAAGGCTGCCCTTTATCCCCTTACCTATTTATTATAGCAATAGAGATTCTTGCAAATAAGGTTAGAGGTAATAGAGATAATATTATAGCTTTAAAAACACAAAGTTTACAATCAAAAATTTCTATGTATGCAGACGATACAACTTTTATGATTAATTCTGATAGTATGTCTCTGCAAAACTTAATATTAGATCTAAATAATTTTTCAAAAATGTCTGGACTAAAACCTAACTATGATAAATGTAATATTATGAGACTCGGTCCACTAAAGAAAACAAATTTTACTCTTCCTTGTGAGCTACCGATCAAATGGACAGATGGTTCTATACACCTATTAGGAATTTATATTCCAGAAAACATAGGAAATATTGCATTAATTCATTTTAATAATAAGCTCAGTAGAGTGTCTAAAATTCTGCAACCATGGTATGGCAATAAATTAACAATTTATGGTAAAACAACCTTGATTAATACATTGATAGTGTCACAGTTCACATACCTCATGCAGGCACTACCAACTCCTGGTGAATCTTTTTTTAAAGAATATGAGCAAAAGATATTTAAGTTCATATGGAATAATACAAAAGATAAAATTAAGCGTGTATATGTACATAACGATTATGCATTTGGTGGAATTAAGTTACTGAATCTGAAAGCCTTAAACATATCATTAAAAGCTTCCCTTATACCAAAACTTTACTTTAATAACAATTGGCTTTCAAGTCAACTCCTGCAAAAGGCTCATCCAATTTTTGAAAAAAAATCTCAAGATTCTTGTCAGAAGCTTTGATGAAATGGTTGCAATTTCAGTACCATCCACCAGATAACACGGTGCAAGTACTACAGCAAATGCTGTGGTTAAATTCCAACATATTGATGGGAGGAAATACAATTTTTTTTGAACAGATGTTCCTAAAAGGAATTATTTTTGTTAAGGACATAGTGGAGGGTGGCAGAATCCTATCATATATACAGGTAAGACAAAAGTTTGGTGACATAGGTACATTGCAACAATATAATCAACTAATTGGATCAATACCTCAATTATGGAAAAAATACATTAAAAAATCGCCTGAATCATATTTGGTATGTAGACCTCATATGAAAACAGCAAAATGGATCGCTAAAATTAAAATAAATAAAGAAATATATAGTTTTTATTTGGGAAAAAATAAGATTGTGAATATACCACATAAACTTTTTGCAAGTTGGGAAGGAATGTTGGATACTCCCATACCATGGAAACAGGTATTTAGAAATTTATACAAAACAACATTGGATAGTAAAACAAGATATTTCCAATACAGATTGATATATAAATATTTGGAAACAAAAAAAATGCTTTACATATGGGGAATAGAATCATCTCCAAACTGTCGTTTCTGTCAAGAAGAAGAAGAAACAGTAGACCATTTATTTTGGTATTGTTCAACAACTGCGTTATTTTGGTTAGAAGTCCAGAAATGGCTAACTAAAAATAACATTAAATTATACATAGATATGTTTACAGTGTTACTTGGTAACCTGTCAGAGACAAATAATATACAAAATATAATTATTCTACTTGGAAAAATATTTATTTTTAGATCAACACCTAAAATTATTATTAATTATTATTAAGATTTAAAAATTATATTAAACTGTATTGTAAAACTGAATGTCAAATGGCATATGAATCAAAAAAAGTTATGTATGCTGAAAGATGGGCTAAACTTAAAGAAGCAGAAAGATGGATAGATTGAAGTAAGACTGGTGGACGGACAAATAGATAAATAAATATGATAAATAAGTGAATGCTTTATTAAATAGGCACACTTCCTAAAAGCAGAGGGAGGATGATATTACTGTTTTTGTTGATTATTATTTGTTGATTATTTTCTTATTTTTCATGAGTGATGTATTTTTGTATTGTCTCCTTATGATCATTATTATAATGAACGAAAAGAAAGTAAGAAAAAAGAGACAAAAAAAAGAAAAAGAAAAATAGTCCTCCATTGCGGGGGGGTGGTGGTGGGATAAAAAAAACAAAAAAACAATTCATTTATAAACTTTTAGAATACTTTGAGCACTGATGCAGTCAGCATAGGCCTCTTACATTGTTTGCAGATAGGCCTACATTTCATTCCGTTTTTGATGGCAAACGCGAAACAGCGCCAAAACAACCACCAGTGGACAAAAAGAGTATTACATGTGTACTGTTAAGACTCGCCATAGAGAACGAATGGGGGAAATTGCGGAGGTTATAGTTTGACGATGTCGTACTCCCGTGCGGGCGGGGTTGGTATATACCACGGACATGTTTTGGGGGGCCACCCAAAATGAGGTGGCAGGCCGTAGTTTAGGGACCACTGCCCTAGAGGGTTTCCCGTGTACAATGCAGGTAGGCTACTTTTCAATCTGTTCCTGGAGGGTTTCCGGTGTACACAATGCAAGTCAAGTCAAGTCAAGTCAGTTCTATTTTTAAAGCGCATTTAACATGCACAGAGTGGAACCCAAAGCACTCCACAAACAAGACACATAACAACAAGACAAAAGATGCCGGATAGAGCAACATAGTCCCCAGTGTGCCCGTGACATCAAGACATGACAAATACATTTAAAAAATAACAAATACAAAATATGCCGGACGGAGCGGCGTAGTCGCCAGTGTACCCGTGACACCAAGACATACAAGACAGACAACAAAACAAATAAAGAAATAAAAAGTAAAAAAAAAAAAAAGAAAAAGAAAATATATTTATAAAAGGGGGAAAGGTGATGTTAAAATCAGTCCAATTTCCAAACCAGCTGAAAATGTCCAAGGGCAATGATGACCCGTGAACACTGCACACAGAGCTGTGTCTTCACAACCAATGAAACGGCAACAAGGTTCTTTAGCAACTGACTAACCAGGTGAATTCACTGGCAGTCTGGAGATAGCGTTAACGTTACGCCTTGCAGTCTGGAGATCACTGGAAGCACAGTCTGAAGTAGTGGGTGATCTTGTAGATCCACAATTCGGTGGATTTTTAACAGCGACCGTTTGTTGCTCCGTGAGATTGCAGCTCTTCACCGTTAACGTTAGTCTGCAGTTGGCATGGCAGCTCGCAGGTCAGCAACAGCTCGGCGGCCACGGCAGATCTTTCGCAGAGTAGCCTACAGTAGGTCCAGCTGTCCTGAGAGATCCCCTCGATCAGACAGTGAAGTGCAGCACCGTTCACGGATGGATGGAAGGATGTCAGAGGCCCAGCTAGGGCAAAAGCTAGCCATAGCAAGCTCCCAATGGACAAACGTCAACGACATCAGCTGACTTAAAAGCAGTAAAAAGGACTAAAACTATCAAAAACTATCAAAAATAACGTAAATAAATAGGGAAAACATTTAACTAGACAAACCAATACAAAAAAATAAACATGACATTACATAAAATTACGAACATTACATAAAAACAAACAAAAACATGATGCCAGACGGAGCGGCGTGTCTCGCCAGCGTCCCCGTAACCTAGCAACCGTGCAGGTAGACTACTTTTCAATGAAAATGTATCAGACTTTGCCGTAGTGGCAAACATCAATTTTTCATTTTTGTTTGTCCCCAGGTTAACCATATTAGCTACCATAATGTTGTCTGTGCCACTGGAAAAGCATTAGGAATGCACATCTTTGCTTATGTAGTTGACAGGGTCTATACTGCACCGTACAGTGCATCTATCGTATGGTATGCTGCATCATATACCGCACCTATCGTATGGTATACTGCATCTTATACTACATTGTATACCGCACCTATCGTATGGTATACTTCATCATATACTGCATCGTATACCGCACCTATCGTATGGTATACTGCATCATATACTGCATCGTATACCGCACCTATCATATCATATGCCACACCTATCATACCGTATACCACACCTATCATATCATGTACAGCACATATCATATACCACACCTATCATACCGTATACCGGACCTACAGTATCGTATCATATACCGTATCATATACCGCACCTATCGTATAATACTGTATCGTATACCGCACAAATACGTGAGCGCAACTATTTATTCATAGCATGAAACAAGCACCTTAACCACGCGCATGTTGAAATCAACTTGAGGGCAATTCCGCGCAAAACTGTCACATCTATAACGCCAACACAATGTCATGGTATTTAGTTGGCGTTATTGATGTGACAGTTTTGCGTGGAGTTGCCCTTGAGCATTTCACCAAATGCTCAGAGCCCTTTCCACCACACAGCACACGGTGGGCTACATTTGCATGAGATGAAAGCAGCTTTCCATCTATCCAGGGCTTCAGCACAATGCACCTCTTTCATGCCCTCGCCAGGACAAAACACCATGCACATCAAACATCATACCGCACACTTTACCTGACACACCTTCGATTGAAGGACAAACACACACACACACACTCCTCTTTCTCTCTCTGTCACACACACACATACACACACACACTGACATAGACGTATACACACATGCACTCACACTCATACACACATGCACATGTGCGCGCATACACACACACACATACACACACACACACACACAGAAACTCACAGACACACACATACATGCACACACACATGCACGCACACACACACATGCACGCACACACACACACACACACACACACACATATTGGGCTAATTTCAAAGTCATGAAATGTCCTCTGGTCATTATAGAAGCAGTTCTAATAGACCCCAGACCACTCATACCAAGGTTCCATTGTTTGGGGCAATACCCGGGCTGAACAGACTGTTCTTCTTTTAATTACAATCATTACGTTGTTTGTTTGTAATGCACACTGGCACAAGTGGCTTTCCTAAAGCATTATTTGACATTACAGTTTTTTTCAGTCGCTAACAAGCGTTTGTCCAACCAGTTGTCACATTTTCAAAACTCTAAATACAGTTAGCACAGCATCGGTCTTTTGTGGCCATACCATTCACACATTTCATGTCGTTTTTACACGATATGCAGTCAGTGAACGCATTTCCACAATGCTTACATTTTCTTAACAGACAAGCTATACCTCCCAACAAAATTATGGATTGTTTTTGCAGTATTTACGAATGTTAACACACAACATCCCACAATAGCAAAAACAATATTCCAAACTTTAGATACAGTATAAAAACCTCTGCTTCTGCAATGATATCAGTTCAAAACAATATATCTCAGCTGATAATAAACAAACAATTAAATAATTGACACACAATTGATTTATGTTGGGTAAATTGGGCCAACCATAGCTGATTCCAGTCTGGTTTAGACTCAGTGGCAGGGGTTATTTTTTTCTATTACATTGACACGTACACAGTAAAAGGAGGACTTTGAGGAGTGATATTTTTAGAAACAGAAACAGAAAAAGACAAACACTGTAATGTCTGGATGAGGAAGAGTAAGAGCAAGGGGCCCAGGGAGAAGAGCAGGAGCAGTGAGAGGAGCAGTGAGAGATGCAGGAGCAGTGAGAGATGCAGGAGCAGTGAGAGGAGCAGGGCCAGGGAAAAGAGCAGGCCCAAAGAGAGGGCAAGGTAGAGGTGTAAGAATGCGTGGTGGTGGCATTCCAAAGGTTGCAAGTGATGAAATTCGTGCCACTATCATTGACCATGTAATCAGTGCGATGCTGATGAAAACATGTGGCCTAACCCTGAAGATCGCAGAGATTAGATGCAGTAATTTTGTGCTTTTTTTAGTCCCCCCCCTCCCCCTTTTTATCTGGGCTTTTTGCTGTTGTTTTTTTGTTCGGAATGCTCTTGTGTGTTTCATGGATATTTTGTTGTTTACTGAAAGCAATACTGTAAAACTTTTTCTGTTCCATCATACTGTAAACAGTACTTCTACTGTACCTCCTGTAGTAAACAGTAAAGGAAAAAAATAAACTGATTTGCTTTTTACTGGACCCATATATACCTAGACCCACTGTCATTATTTAAACGTTTGTGATCATTAATTAACTCTTACATACTCCCCATTCCTGACCTGTCATGCGACAATATGACGTCACGGGAGTGCCTAACCATTTTGCGCGTGGTGGTCGCGGCACTAGCTGCAATATTCTCCTAAACAGAGGTGTTGCTGTTTGTTGCTGTTGTGAAAAGGCTATCGCTACCCACTTCACACCGTAGAAGAAGCAATGAAGCTGCTCTAGTTGCCATGGTGAATCAGTGAATCTGTGATCGGTGGCGGGGTCTATTTGAGGGAGCCGTGAGCGCGCACTTATCCAGGATAGGTTTCACCTGGCTTGATGAATCCGTGTCTGCGCATCCTGGCTTGCTCGTTGTGCAACCAATTAAGCCTGTACGCTCTTGTTTCGGATTCATTGAGCGCAGCTCAGTAACTTATCCCGGATGTCTTAATTCTGCTTTTGTGCAACGGACCCCTGGTGTACTTTGATTGAATGCGTGTACCTTGTGAAGTGAAAACAAGTGTCATTCTTTGACAGAATAATTTCATTTTGAGTCAGATTTCCAGTGTTTTGGTAAAGTTAGTGTGTGCAGAGAAATATGTGTTAGTAATATAATTAACAAAATGTGTTTTTGAGAAAAAAATTATCCATTTGTGTTTTCTAGGTGTGAGTCTGTGTTAAGAGTTTAGAAAAGGTATCTGAAGTATGGGTAAGCGCTTGTTAGCGATAATGCAGTCGGCATTATCCCCTTTGGCCTTTTAGATGAGAGGACAAACAGGGAATAGATAGGAAACCCAGAGATAGAGAGGGGGAGAGAGAGTGAGAGAATGAAGGACACTAGTTTAACACTACATTTCATGATCCTTCTATTCCTTAACCTTTATATGACAATGCAAATACCTTATTTGTCATGCCAATAAAGCACTATGAACTGTAAAAAAATAAAATAACATTGAATTGAGAGAGTGAAGGAGAGACTGAGAGAGAGAGAGAGAGAGAGATAGAGAGAGAGAGACTGTGCTTTGAATTATAGAGCACAAGATAACCTGTGCAACAGGACATATCAAAACAACAAAATGAACCCAATTTCTCCATGATCCTACCCACCTCTTCCCAATCTCCTTTCTTTTCTTTCAAACTCCTCCTTCCTCCCTCCTCTCTTTACACACTCTCCTCTCTCCTAGTCTAACAGCCCAACAACTCTTTATGAGCACATAACTGTCCGTGCCTGTGCCTGTATAAAAACATGACTTTATGAGCACATAACTGTCCGTGCCTGTGCCTGTGTAAAAACATGTCTAGCCCCAAGACCTCTCATTTCCCACCACCACGATTCTCCTGAAGGATCCTCTGAGGAAGAGGAGGCCATCAGAGAGAGATGAAAGAGAAGGTGCAGAGAGAAAGAGAGAGAAGGGTGCCATGTAGAGGGAGGACATGATCTAGTAAGGATGGATGGATGGAGTGAGAGAGAAGGAGAGAGAGAGACAGAGAGAGGAGGGGGGGTGACCATTATGACATTTCCAGACATTACTCAGAGGTGAAAAAATGAGGCTCCCCGATTGGGTGGCCAAATCCTAGAATTCCTTTTGGGTGGTGGTGAATATGTACAGTATGTGTGTGTGCGTGGAACCCCTGTGCCGGGAATCCTTCCAATCTAATTGTCTAACGTAAATCACAGGTACATTAGACGTAATCCCTCCAATCTAATGAGTTTATATATTTAATCTCTCGTTTGTTTACATAGACCACATGCTAGACAAATATCTATCTCATCCCATTATTTAAGCTCCAGCTAAAAAATAAAGAGATCTATTTCACTATTTCATTATATACAATCATAAATAACCAATTATTTAAGTGTACGGTTCTTAGCAGAGGCTTTTGTCGAGCGAGACTTCTTATGGCATCAATAAATTTAACATTAACATTAAAATTAACAGTTTAAAGTAAGGTCATATAGCCTATCAAAAAATGCAAATATTAGTAATATAATTTAAAAAATTAACACATTTATAGTAATCTTTTAAAATAGCTATTAATCCAAGTCGCAAAATTACCTTGATTGTTCCTTTGTATTTTTTGTTTGGGAACAGTCTGACTAAAATACAGATGTCGTGTTATGTTTTAACATGTTACACATGTTTACACCTGTTTTTTTGTTGCTGTTGTTTTTAGGTAAACAATGCACTGATAACGTCGTGATAATGAGCCAAATGTAAAATGTAATAATGAGCAAAATGTAAATGTAAAAATGAGCAAAGTGTAAATTGACAACTAATTCTGTCTAAAATAATACCAGAGACTTATTAAAAAATAAGCACTTAATAAAAAAAATAGCAATTATGAGTGACACAAGACAAACAAGCTAATGTCAGAGGACTTACCGTAGAAGGTGCAGTTAATATGGGAGGCAATTTTTCTCTGACCTTGTGGTCCATCTCTAGTCCACTCTCCTCGTTCATTTCTAAGGACTTGTAGAATTAGAGTGAATACTTAATAACTTTGTTGATATTTGTTAACAGTTGGTTGACGACTCGAAAATGAAAACTCCTTTCTTACTCGGTGGCCAGAGAACAACGCATATTGTCAAGACTCATCTTCAGGGTCCCGTCGTGAGGCAGGTGTGCTCTCACTCACTCAACCTGTTTCTCACGCACTGAACTGATGCTACAGAAACGGGTCGTTTTCCTCAAGTCACGTGTAGCAGGCAGTATAGTCCGGAAAAAAACGGTCGAATGGTACTTAAAAGGACTGGGGGAGCATATTTCACCCATTTCGTTCCCTCTGAGTATTGCTTATGTTGTTGTTTCGCCTGCACGGGCAGCACAGTTGTTCCCTAGCGCCATGTTGTTAGGAGGAGGCGCGTAGAAACCAAAGCTTGGAAACAGAGTTGGCCGCGTATGCCTGGGGACGAGGTCTGCGTCACAGCGCATCCGTAATGGTGCTGATGTTCGGAGAAAACTGAGCCAGCATTATTTTCGCACTCAATGCAAAATTGAAGTAGCCTAAGTCAAGCAGCTAAGTAACGATTAGGCTAAGTCAAAGCACGAATAAAGTCACTTTATCTATGACTATCTATAACAGCTAGGGCTTGTACATAATTTTCATCACATATTTAACAGAATGTTGTAATTTAGGTATTTTTATGATGGACAAGTAGATCATTTGTAATTGTATTCTCATCAGATGAGTCTGTATTGTCTCCATTAATGTGCCTCAATAAAGATGCCATATAGTTCACTCTAACTCCTGCCTTCAAACTCATCTCAGCACATTTGCATATGCAAGTAGTCATTATTGTTAAAATATCTCTATTTTTCTGTGTGTGTGTGTGTGTGTGTGTGTGTGTGTGTGTATGTGTCATAGCTGTCAACCCTACCGTTTTTTCCGGGTTTCTCACGTATTTTGACTTTTTTGCTGCTGTCTTCCCGTTTTAATATTTTCCCGTAAATATCCCGTATTTTAACAATCTCATAACATTAGCTCTACCATCGGACTTGTCAGTCTCTGTAGCCCACTGTTGTCCTGTTGCTCCCCATTGCCCTTTCAGCGAAAGATGTTTTCAAAGCATCGTTTTGCTTGCTTGAAGGCGACAGTGAGACTATTTAAGATGACAGCGTGGTTGTCGTGAGAGCACGATTCAGTGGCACCAGCATAGTGTATACACTGTGTGTATCGGCCTACCAGGCTACTCAGCTACGAGTAGAGAAAGAATTCCCCCTGTTGGTATATTCACTCCAAGTTGGCCTACCATAACTTCCAAACTCTGCACTGTAGCCCATAAACTGCATGACAGGCAATTTATATTTTTTCTCTAAAATAACCAAATGCATTTGTTCAACTATGAAGAAGAATTACGCATAGGCTACTACGCACACATTTTGTTTGCTTGCGCAGGAGAGAGAATGACACAGGGGCATCGATTACAGAACTTTAGCCTTGTTAGGGGTGTATAAAGTTGACCAAATTAATATAGGCTGTTGTTAGGCGTAAATAAAGTATAGGCTACTTTGTTGTATTGTTTAGCTGACCAATGCACGATTATCTCTCTTTTTCTGTGTGTGTTTCCTGGTCACAGGGCTCTCTGATATTCTCTTTCTATTTCCACACACACCATCTGCGTGCCATGTGTCCCAGGCACACCCATTCAGGAAGGACATCACCATGTAGAGCGTTTCTTTCACAAGAGGCCAGGAGCAGCGCTTGAACACCAGCCCAAGAGAGAGATAGATACACACACACACACAGAGAGAGAGAGAGAGAGAGAGAGAGAGAGAGAGAGACTTTATTGATCCCCAGGGGAAATTCAAGAGAGGCCATAACATGACATGCTGTGTTGCGTAACACAGCAGTGGTAAAGCGCTGTCACCCTGCTGAAAATCGCACTGTGTGCAGCTCAGAGGACAAGGGTGTTGATGAATCTGTTTACATGCCACCTTCTGTTCAATAGACTCTCTTTCTCTCTCTCTCTCTCTCTCTCACACACACACACACACACACACACACACACACAGAGAGAGGTAGAGAGCTTTGAGCTTCTGCTACTGCCTCTGACTTTGACCTCTGGTCTAACAGCAGATTAAATCCATATGCATTGCCTGGCCTTTCTTGCAGACAGTCTCCAAATGAGGGAGTTCACTTAGTGCAAATTAGATTTAACCCATACAGGAACTTCAGGGTACAACCATATGATTCCCTTATTTAGTTCTGCGCAGGACTTGAATTAGCAACCATGCAAGCAATGTACAAAGTATAGTTTAGTTCCTAACTGTATTCAGAGGTTGTTTGAAATTATAGGGCTCAGTTTAGAGAAGTAGTGTAGTGATCCTTACTATTTATGTCAAATACACACTGGCAAAACAAGATTAACAGGCGAGCCACTTACAGTACTTAAATTAGACAAATCATTCAGAATTAAAAAACAAAAAACTTTTATTTGTCATTTTCTAAACACTACCATTGAAATACACACATTTTTGAAGGTGTATTCCAACACTTGTGCCCAATGATGGCTTTCAGAGTCATTCAGAGCTTTGTTATTGTAAAGAGAATTCAGGTTACTTATACTTATACTTATTTAGGTTTGTATTTTGGTGTGCCCAGCAGAGGATGATTTATGGAGAAAGATCTAGAGGAAGTGTTTGAGCAGGAGGAGGATTGGGCAGGACAAGGAGAAGGTGCAGAGTAAGAAGGTGAAGGAGTAAGGGTCAACGCATACCTAGCCAATAGCTGGACGACTTATAACGTCTGGCCCATCAATGGCCTGTCAATTTCTGTGTCTCCAGTCAGTGTGTGGTGTATCAGAATCAGAATCAGCTTTATTGGCCAGGTTTGCGTAAACAAACAAGGAATTTGACTCCGGTTAATCTTTCCTCTCAAAGTACAACACTCATTTAACATATAAAGAATACAAACAGAAAGGTCAGTAAGAAATATAAAAAAAATACTGATATAGAAACCTATTAAAAAAAAAAAAAACATAATAGTAACAATAAGTGTATGTGCATGATAAATAGTATGAAGAGCAGTATAATATGGCTATGTATAAGTTGTATAACATTTAAATAAATAATAGAACACAGGATAGGGTGGTGGGGGGGGGGGGGGTAGTTGGTGATGTCTGCCTCCTTGTTGCATGGTCATGGACACCACAACAGGCACAGTCACAGAGACAATATACAAATGTACAATTACAATTGAAGAGAGGGAAGGAATAGTGCAATATCAGAATAGTCTGAGATAGTCTGTACACAACACTGGCATCACAAAATACCTCTGTCAGCTTGTTTGTGACTGATTGAACATGTTGAAAGCAGTGTCAGAGCTGTCGGGAAAAGGGTTACTCTGATTGGCTCTTTAACTTGCCTCCTTGTTGCTTAGAAGCATAGTGTAATGATCAGATATTCCAGTAGGGAGATCCAGTCCTCTGGATGAATGGATCTAATAAGCAGTGTTATCTCTTTTTTTTTCTCCTCAGCCTGTTGCTTTCCCTCACGACCAAAACACCAAGGAGTGACAATGCCAGTGTCATTTGCAACTTATTATCAAAAATACACTTTGATTAAAAGTCGCATTAAATTAGGGGTTTAAAATTCTATTGTGTTGTTTTATATGACACACACTTAGTGAAGGTGGGTCATTTTTAACCTCAGGACAAGTAAACCATGGGGAGTACAGAAGGTTACAGACAGCAGAATCGTGCTGCTACTGCCCTCTACTGGAGAAAAGGAATATCACCCTAATTTAAATGATGCTGCATGATTCAAAGTGTATCATGCAAGAACATAAGGTACCATGTGACATACTGTATGATGGGCATTGAGATGACGCACTAATGCTTTGTTTGCAAAGACCTTGGACCTATGGACCTTGTTTATGGTATTACATTAGTCAATATTATTATATTAATTGCAGTAGTATTATACTATTAGTAAATATGTGCCAGAAAACCCAGGTTTCCAGAGATGGGGTGATTCCAATGAATCTGGAGATGATGAGTGGGCACAGTAGTGCAGTCAGAGGGGTGGCAAATGGGGCGGCTGCCCACCATGGCCCTCCTTAGAGGTGAGAAGGGTGTTTCCGTTAGAAGGGTTGGTTTTTATGTGACTTCACTTCACTGACGTTTTACCTCTAAATAACTTAGTTACTTTAACTAACTCTGAAATAATGTAATCAATGAGGATTAGAAATAAAGCTGTATGCTGCTTGTGCTGGAAGTATGCTATTTAACATGTGTTACACTTTGTAACCTAATGGGGGGCACTGAATAAGATAGCTGCACAGGTGAGAATTTTAGTATGTGTAGTTTTCCTCATGCCTGCTGAATGTTGACCAGTACATGGGTTGTTTCCTGGAGCAGAGCAATAGGCTGTTTTGTAGTGATAGTTGACACTCATCAGTAGACATTTATTTTCTTTTTTTTCCACAAAATGTCAAGTTGGTGTCGTTAAATTTCAACCAAACCCATGTACTTTATCAACATCATGCATTTACCCAAGAATAAATAAATACATATATGAGATGACATATCACTTGCTAGTTTGTTATTTTGTCAAAGCATGTCTCTCAACAAGAGAAAAAACAAATACAACAAGAGTTTATTTACTGTAACAGTTTGCATTGATACAATGATGCTTCAGTGAAAATATAACATCAAATAATTCCATGCTAATCACAAATATTTTTCATCAAAACATCTCAGTGTTTTTTGTATGTTAATTATCAATATTTTCTATCAAAGCAGAGGGGTGTGTGAACAGCAGCGAGAAAAAGCATCAGGCTTGCCTGGTGTCCCTTTAAGATGGCGGATCCTCCATATGAACGAGCAGAGGAAGTGTAAGTGGCTAGGGAGAGGGTGAAGAAACTAGTTTCGGAAATCGGAAAGGGCCTATGACTCCTCTGCAGACTCTGGTGTTCCTGGATTAGGAGCTCATGTGATCAGGCACAGGGACACTTGAGGAGTCAGTAGACTAAATGGCAAGCCCAGGGTAGAGCGGCTGAGTGAATGTTAAGTAGAATGTGTGCAGGTGTGTGTTTGTGTCTCAGAGGAAACACTGTAGAAGGACAGAGTGCCTGTTGGCCAGTCCAGGTACATTCTAGCTGTTACTCAAAGTCAAGGATCCTCGAGGATTCTTGCTTGGTAGAACTGAGCCCGGCCGAGTCAAATCCTTTAAGGCTTCTTAGCATTCGGAAAACACACAATTTACTAGTTGCACGAAAGGCTCTTGGTGAGCTTGTTTTGTTTCTTGTGGAGCCAGGTGTGTTTGAATCTGAATGTAATTAGTGTCTGCACAGACCCGGTTGGGTGTTGAACCTAGTGAATCACATTACAATAAAGAAGGACATGTATGGTACACACTAATTACATTCGGAATATCGGCAGGTTCAAACACCACAGGAAACAAACAAGCTCACGGAGAGCCTTTCGTGCAACTAGTCCTTGGAACAGACTAGCGAGTGTGCAGGAAGCTGCAGGTGTGCGTTATTGAAAATCATGTCTCATACCTGCTTCTTTTTGAAAAACAATGAATGCGCCACTGTCATACTCCCACGTTAATGAATTAAATTACGAAATACATGTTTTATTTGTTTGCTATAACAAATCGCAGAGCAGTCGTAAAGAGAAACATGTACTAATTAGCTCACAATCACACTGGTTGGAAAATATTCAAATACCTTTCCTAAATGCCTTCACACGATTATGTTGTGAGAGTTCAAAGTTGTCAAAATAACCTGAGCCCATACTTCATTTAGGCTACTTTACATAGTGACAATAAAGACAATGTTTACATTTAAATACATAGTAAACTGCCTTGTTTAATACAGATTTTAAATCCTCCATAAATGTGCGCACAGAATTGTGGGTGTTCTGAGAACGCTGAGGATGCATCCTTGAAAATTCCTTGGTAGAATCTGGTAGACTTTGATGGATGCTTGATATTGGAACAGTACTTCGGCGGACGTGACTTCCTGAGTTCAGCTCTAACCGACAGAGCCCGACATTCTCCGAACACATCTGCAACCATTGTAGTCTGAACTATGTTGGTTGAAACCAACATCGTTCAAACTAACAAAGTACTATGTAAGTACGACGGTTTTGGGAAACAGTCGTAACTTACATGTTGGTTAGTTGAACGATGCATCGTACCACGTTAGTAAAAAGCTAACCTCCGTAGTTGTACGGGAAACGCACCCCTGAATGAGTGAGTGAGGGAGAGAAAGCAGAAATGAGAGAGAGAAATATAGTGCAGTGTAGACAGTAGTATACAGTTGGTTTGCAGAAGGTGGTTTAGAGTAATATAAATGAAATATAAATATGTGCAGTATCTTAGCAGTTACCTTACAGTAAGAGCAGAATAAATATGGATATGTAATATGAACAATGTTGAACAACATGTTGTTGTGTAAGTGCTTTGGGTTTCACTCTGTTCTAAAAGCGCTATATAAATGAATACTTTACTTTATCATTGCCCTTCATTTCACTGGAATATTTTCATGCCTTTATGCAGCATTTTTCCAATGTTGCCCTTGTTATGTGTTTTCATTGTGACACTGAAAACTGAATACTGTTACCACACACAAGTATTTCATGATATTTTAAATGCACAGATACAGTTTACAGATACTTTATTCCATTATTATTATTAAATGCACAGATACAGTTTACAGATACTTTATTCCATCAACCCCTTATGATAATACAAGCATGTCAACTGCTCCATCTAGGAGCCCAACAGTGAGGCAGAGGCGCGGTACAACAACGCCCATAGCCGGACCCGCGTTGTTGTGGAGAGGGCCCTGGGCATGTGGAAAGGTGTGTGAGCAAATCCGCTGGTGGCCTGAAGCTCCATCCTGCAAAGGCGTGCAGTGTAGTTTTGGTGGCGGCGCTTCTGCAACATGGCCCTTCAGGATCACATCCCACTGCCGGCTGATGAGGAGCTGTTAGTGGAGGAGGTGGAAGAGGTCATTCCAGTGGCTGCTGCACACCTTCCTGCTGGCCTTGAAGCACACTGGGAATTAGTTGCACATATGTTTGGCCCCTAAACACCCAAACCCCACAATTCCCTGCCACATTCCCTGTTTTTTCCCCTTTTGTTTATGTTTTTTACATTTATTTTAGTTTGGTGGGGGTGAGGGGGTAAATGTACTTAACTTTCCCATCATCACTTTCTCCCCATGATCCCTCCCACACACACACGTTTCCTATGAGCCATGACATCAAAATACACACACAGATTGAAAGGTCACAAAGCAAAGGCAACTTACCATTTTTCCGCCTCCCATGACAGGCCTACCCATCCCTGGGCCATGAAGGACAAGTTAAATCAGTGAAAATCATGTCACATTTTGACACTGACCACAGCATTCTGCATGCTCACTTATCCGCCAAGTCCCAGAGGTCTTAAAGTTCTCTAAGCGAGAGGCTACTCAACTTCACAGCAGCATTCTCCAATGTCATTGTACCAACATAATTCAGCTATGTGTTCAAATATTAAGATCACATAATAACTAAGAGTAGCCTAACTTATACACACGCTAAACACAGCTTGTGATCAGACAAGATACAACACAAACCCCACTCCACAGGCATAGTCTACTCACCTCACACCCATCGACTCAGTCTTGAACCCCTGACCTCTCTCATGTAAAGCACACACGCTACAGTCTCTGCCACAGCACAGTCACTTCACCACATCATAATGGGCTGTAGAGTCCATATACCGTTAGCTATGTGTATGATTAGCAGATGCTTCATCCAAACACACTTAACATACGACTACAATGTAATTATTTAAGATTAGATTGTTGCACAATGCAATAATCTTTTGCGGTGTCACTTAAGAACACGTTTGAAGATAAGAAAGAAGTCGAGTAAGAAAGTGAGGACATTTGTAGGCTTAGATTTTGATGCAGTAGGCCTACAGACTAAACCACATGTTCCTTTCTCTGCTTTTACCTCATAGGCCTAATAAAATATAGCCTTCACTTAGCAAAGATAATGGCAAACTATTCTGGCAACGTCTCGTTTCATAACTTGATTGCATTTTTGTCCGCTTTTCATCACATTATTATGACCATTAAATGTAGGCTATGCTATTTTGCACGTTAAAATCTGATTCATCACAGATAAACACAATAAAGAATGGGAACGTAAATTGGATTATGTATTCTAAGTTGTAATTCCTCTGTCCTGTTGGTGACCTCAGTGAGAAGTACTGTAAAGACGCTCTTAGCCGGTAACGAGAACTCTGGAGCACTCGTAGATCTACGAGTGTTTTCACGATGTTCTTAAGCTACGATGGTTTCGGGAAACAGTCGGCAAATCTTAAGACATTCGTAAGAGGTACTTTACGATGCTCTTAGGCTTAAGATGCTTTTGGGAAACTGGGCCCTGGTTCTTACTACATACTACAGGTCGAGAGGTGTAGCTGTAACTACACAACTTTACGATAGTGGTTGCGAACATTAGTTGCTACTATGGTTTTGGGAAACACTGACGCAGTGTAACGATGCATCGTACTATGTAAGTTCCACCACCATAGTTCACACTATCGTTTTGGGGAACAGTTGTATCTTACTTACATAGTTGCAACCATGTTAGTTGCTACTGTAGTTAGCAACGATGCTTTTGGGAAACACACCCCAGTCTCTCATCACTCAGAACAC
Source organism: Alosa sapidissima (assembly GCF_018492685.1). Lineage (NCBI taxonomy): Eukaryota > Metazoa > Chordata > Actinopteri > Clupeiformes > Clupeidae > Alosa > Alosa sapidissima. Next base: position 5,845,292 of record NC_055972.1, on the reverse strand, counting down.
ACTCTCTCTTTCTCTCTCTCGCTTTCTTTTTCTCTCTCTCGCCATAAATGAGTGATAAGGTCGGTTATGTTCATTTGTTTTGTTTTTATATTCAAAGTTTGCTCCAGTGATTTTAATACAAGTATGTTCTTAATGAACTTTCATTTTAACAATGCAAACAAACTTATGCTTTATGCTTTCTATGAAGCCAGAGGGTAATTAATTAATGGACGTTTGTATTGGTCAGAGGTAACAGATTTCAGCTCCTGATGTTTACATTGGCTTGTTTGCAATTCATCATAGTCATCACTTCCTGGTGGATCCCCATCTCAAATGCCACAGTATGCTCACCACCGTTCAGGGCACAGGGATGATCTCTCCTTTCCACTCCAGTCGGTAAGGTGGCAAGTATCTTCTGCTATCTTCTTTAGGTTAATGGGTCACTTTTTATTTGATTTGTCCAAATATATACAGATGGTCAGGCTGTAAACAGTCTGAAACTCCTGTTAACTACAATTTGTGTGAGGTTCATGAGTTTGGTTTGGTAACTATGTTGTGCGGATAAACTGAACTTGAATTTCAAATAAATAACCACCTGTAATCCTGTAATCTGATATATAGTCTAGTGTTGACTGTCCTGACTGTCTGATAGTAAGTGAATTTAAAGCACTGATGATATGCTGCAAAAAGAGTAAAAACTCTTTTTTAGTTTTAGTTTCAGCAGGTGGATGTTATTTAAGTGTTTAAGATGAAAGTAAACAATGTATGGCTGTATAGTTCTGGATGTTGTAAATGTGTAAATGGTCGGTTTAGGAGATTGGATGTTCTCTTTTATGAATGTGATTTGCGTCACATTTCTTAGGCACAGCTTCCTCCTATGGTAGAAATACTGTAGCCAGAGAACAATCTCATATACAGCATGTCTCTGCTGTGCATGAACATGTATAAAAAAAGGGTAAGGACTGAGCTACACCAGGCACGTAACTGAAGCGTTCCGTTCGCGCTGCGTCTGCTGCAACAATTAGCTTCCACTATAATCAATGGAAGTAGCTAGACCAGACGTGATAGCGGCGCATACGTTCGAAAAAAATAGACCATCTAACATGGCTTTTACGCGTTGCGAACGGAACGCTTCAGTTACGCGCCTGGTGTAGCTTCGCTGTAACACTTTACTTGAAGGTATCTACATAAGAGTGACATGACACCCTAACCCTAAACCTAATCCTAGCCCTAATCCTAACTTGTCATGACAAAAACCGAATGACACTTAATTACAGAAGTGTTATGTCATAAATGTTTATGACACGTTCATGACAGTTGTATGCCACTCTTATGTAGATACCATCAAGAAAAGTGTAACCAAAAACAGACTCAAAAGAGATTAGAGTAGACTGGGCTGGCAGCAAGAGAAAGCTCATCAGAAACAATGCAGCATCATTTGATGGACGTGGTTCATGCCTTAATTATGATATTAGACCTCTGCAAAATGACCAATCAGTACATGAATATAAGGTTTCCTGTCATTAGTTCCATTATCTTTTGGATAGAGTTTCCTGGGATCTGATTTGAGCAGTTTAAAAACTTGTGAGGCCTAGTGGGGCCACTCTTAGTTTGCGTGCAACACACCAAGTGAATATTTGAGACAAGAGCATGTATATAAGATCTGCTGTTCCAGCCAAAAGTTTGATATTTGAGCTGGACAACAGCTCGAGTCTCACCCCTCACTTCCATGCTCCTGAAGCAACAAGTGACATCGTTTACTGGTCGTTCTGAGTTTCCCACCCATTTACAGTGCCAAGACTGTGTACTAACTCCAGAGGGTTTGTCTAGTTTTTTAGTTGGGAATCTGCTTTGATATATAGGGAATGTTTGTTAGTGATACTAACAGAATCATTAGACTTTACTTGGCAGTATCGACATAAGAGTGACATGACACTGTCATGAATGTGTCATAAACAAGTCATAGTGCATTTTTAAATGCATGCTTGTTGCCGCCCCTCGAGTTGGGCCATTACACTGTTCTTTGCCAGACCCTTAATCTTTCTAGATTATCAGGGTCTGGATTTTCCAGGCTAGGAAGATGGGGCAATTGAATGAATTTGACAAAACTTGCATTACATTATCAGCCTGAGGTCCGTATTCGTGTGTTTAATTGAGTCTGGGTTTTCCTCTTCTCTGAGAATCCTGTTTTTCTAACCAGATCCCCAATCTCTTTCAGTAGCGTTGCTGTTGGACTGCTCAGGGTCTAGAAGAAAGCATGGAGAAAATCTACAATCAAACAATGACATTCTTCAACATAACGGACTACAGCGACTTACGTTTTATGTGGTCCATTTACTGCTGGGTGATTTTGCCCATCGCTCTGCCTGTGGTGTGTGTGGCCATATATGGATTGTTCTCTCAGATCAAGACTGATCATGTCGCCCCAGTTTATGTCATCAACCTGCTCATCTCTGATGTGGTTCTGATATGTACCAAGCCAATTGTCTTCAGCATACAACCTAGTGGGTTGACATTTGAACTGTTGCATTTCGTCCACTCTGTGGGGATGCTGGCAAGCATTGCCTTCATGGTGTGCATCGCAGGAGAGAGATACGTCATGATTGCCCATCCTCTGTGGTACAGGTTCCACCACACCATCACCAAATCACTCCTCTGCTCTCTCACTGTATGGATGGCAACGGTTGGTGCAGTAGGTGGCTTTGTAGTAGCATTGATAACAGATGTCTTGGACATAGGGACAGTGTTTATGAGCATACCTGTCGTATACCTTCTCCCATATCCCTTTGTCATATTCTTCTTCGTGGGCACATGGAGGGCCCTATCCAAGTCCATATCTGTCTCTCCTCGTGAACAGCGAAGGATTATGGGAACTCTGGCCCTTGTTATGTTTATCTACACAGTACTCTTCCTCCCAATAATAGTTGTGCACCTGGTACTGAGCAACTGTCCCTGGCTGTTCAAAGACGCCACCCTCCAGCCTCTGGCCATAATGTCTGCCTGTCTCCTGTCCCTGAATCCAATGGTTGATCCCATACTCTATGTGTTCATGACGAAGAAGAAGTTACCCGTACTACCCTGCTGTCGTCGTAGGCAACGTGGTCGTCAGGAACAACTAGAGCACAGAGAGATGGCATTCCCCCCCCATTGTCAACCCATATCAGCGCTGGAGATTAAGCTGAGCTGAGCTTAAGCTGAGCGTCACACGTTGTTAACCTGCTAGAGCCGTGGAGAACATTCCACCCATTTCCAATCTCTGTATTGAAATCAAAATGGATTATGCAACAGATGATAATTGTGCTTGCTCTGTATGGCTGTAAGATTGCATCTGTTCTACTGAGGTTCCCTGTTTCCACAGAGAGCTTTAATGGTGTGATCTGCCATTCAAATGCCCCCCTCTCCCCACATTTAGTCTTAACTCAGGTTAACATGCAGTAGCCTACAGGATAGGAGCTCACTGAGTGTTAAAGGTAAAGTCAGTGATCATACGCGATTTCAAGCCCAAAACATTTTTTGTCACATTCAGCAAACACTTCCTCAAGATCCGCTGGATGCCCATCCTGTGATAAGCTTCTGTAGGCAGCCCAGGGTCCGAAAACAAAAATGTAACACTGTGTGGAGTTTCTCTGGGAATACTGAAGGGAAGGGCGAGCTCTGGTGTGTTTTGTTTGGTCCTTGATTAAAATATAAAGTATGTTGTTTTGGACAAAAGCCATCTGCTAAGAAATTTTAAAATAAACCTAAACATAAACAAGCACGACACCATGAACAATTGCTGACCCGCACCTTTAAGTGTATGTGATCAGGGTTTGTGTAGCTTCATTGGTAAAGCAAGGGATTAGCAACCCTTAGCTCAGAATTTGAGTACCGGTATATTTATTCCTCATGGAGAGTTGCTTTTGATAAGGATGGATTCTTTGTGTCTGTGCAGTGATGAAATGTAAAGTGTAAATGTAAATTAATAAATCTAATTATTATTCTATTTGCTAATGATTCATTCTTATTAGGAATCTATTTGCTAATGACTCATTGCTTTGAAGTGATCACCACTCCTTATTCAGCTTGTCTGATAAGAACCGATCAGGGCAAACGTGATGTAAGACTGAATATGCAGTGATTTTTTTGACAGTTCTAGAACAGATAGTTCCGGTCCTTAATTATGATTGGCTAAATCGTGTTTGATGCCAAAATATGACCGCATTGGAATTGTAAAATAATAAAAAAAAATTCAGTTACATTTTATTTGACAGTGTCGACATAAGAGTGACATGACACTGTCATGAACGTGTCATAAACAAGTCATAAATGTTTATGACATAACGCTTCTGTTATTAAGTGACATTCGGTTTTTGTCATAACAAGTTAGGGTAACACTTTACTTGACGGGTGAGTTCATAACACATTCATAGCAGCCAGGGGCGGACTGGGACCAAAAATCGGCCCTGGCATATTTGGTCCAAGCGGCCCTCAAATCGGTCGGGCACAACTAATTAAATACAAAATCTTTGCATTACCCTTAAATATGCATATATTTTCAACTGTCATGGAGCCTCATTGGCTATCACTCTGACTGATCAGAGGTAGCCATGGAGCACATGATCTCCATATTCAAGTAGCCTAGGCTATAGCCTACAAGCAATTATTAAAGAAGAGTTTCTGCTTGAATTCAAAGTATCATTTCAAATTATTCAATAGGCTACATTTAAACTATACAATGCTCAACTGACAGCAGCACCAAACAGTTAATGAAGCCTATGTGTAAAGAGCTAAATTAGGACAGGATAAACTAGATTGTCGTAGGACTTAGGATAAACTAGATTGTCGTAGACGTTAATCACTGTAGGACAACTGAAACAACACAAAATAAACAGGGCTGTTGCTGGAAATATTTTATTCCTATAGGCTATACTACATTACTGGTACGTATTTTGGAACATTATAGCTACATTAACTAATTATCTTTAATGTCTTCCAGTAGCCTATCATATAGGTTACTGTATTAGTTGGCTTGTGCATGAATATGACTTGATGTTTTGTAGCCTACATTTCCGTCAGTCTACAGTCTTTTAGCCCATCTTTACCATGATAACCCTTCCAGTCTACAGTCTGTTAGCCCATCTTTACCATGATAACCCTTCCAAGATAGAACCCTTTCTACGCTCTACTTTGAGAGACCAACCACCACTCATGCCATCGATGTTGAATTTTGGGCGTCTGACGGAAACTGATCAATCTGACCAACAATTAACATTGATTTGACAGTCTTTTGCTGTCCGGGTTTGCAAATCATTCATTTAGAACATTTAAGTTGCGCTATTTGTTATAATCACAGCACGGCCTTACGTTATCATTACCATATCATTACATTATCGCAATTAATAAGTCATCATAATCATCATCGTCAGCATGACGATCACACATAGCCTACCTGCTCCACCACTGAGTTCTTATCATGTAGCCTCAACTAGGCTCCACCACCTGCTCACTGTCCCTCTGCTCTGTATCCTCAAACTCAACGAACTTCAACATGTTGCTGACATATGCTAGCCTACTTGCAACATTGTATTTTTGACCAATGGGCCGCTGATTGTCCTCCCTTTTGGGCCGACCGTTGGCCAAAATTATTGAATTATGTATAGGCCTATAGCCTATTCTATCGGCCCAAAAGGTGCGTCTGCCCACCGGGAAAATGCCCGGTATGCCAGATGGCCAGTCCGCCCATGATAGCAGCTGTCATAAACTGCACATAAAGCATTCATGACTGTTTCATGAGACATGACTCAACATTCATACCAAACCTTTCATGAATGTGGAAGACAGAACGACGAGAGCTTGTTAAAATATAAGTCCAAAGCCGCAAAGCAGCATTGCCGTTTTTGGTCCAAACCTCTTACCTGATCACGTCACATCTGAGTCAATGGGCTACTCCAGTGCCAAAAAGACAAAACATGGTCAAGCAAATATTTTTTGTTTCATAAAAATGTATTTGTTTTATGATGTAACCTTTGCAGATGATTTCACATCTTTTGCTGCTGTGAATGTCCAACCGTTCCAGGTTACACAAATACGGGTCAGCGGAATGTAGGCTAGTTTACCTCCCAGTGTTAAACTCAGTGATTACGAATACTTCACAACGTGTATACTAAAGTGACATTCGATGTAGACTTCATAAGATATTCATGAAATATTTACAAAGGCTGGAGAGATTAAATTAATGGTATCCAGGTTACACAGATACAATGTTGGACTTTTATTTTGACAAGTTGTCATCGCTCTGTCTTTCACATTCATGAAAGGATTGGTATGAATGTTGAGTCATCTCTCATGAAACAGTCATGAATGCTTTATGTGCAGTTTATGACAGCTGCTATGAATGTGTTATGAACTCACCCCTCAAGTAAAGTATTACCCAAATTAGGGTTAGGATTAGGGTTAGGTTTAGGATTAGGATTAGGTTCAGTGTCCTGTGTTTATGACAGTGTCATGTCACTCTTATGTCGATACTGTCAAGTAAAGTGTTACCAATAATTCAACATGAATATGCACACATTTACAGTGGCATCAAGAAGGTCTGGGAACTCACCATTCGCAGTGCTCAATCCGAGGGGCGGGATAAACGGTTGTCTTTCAAATTCCCTCTGCACGCAATAGGATAGCACTACAACTCATGAGCTTGTTGGCTAGTTGATCAAACTTTTGCCAACTTAAAAAAAGCTTAACTCGTGTCGCGCTGTTCGCCAGCAGCAGCATTCATCTTCTTTGTTTTCAAGTGGCAGGGAATCGTCGCAAATCTGCCATCATTATGTTAAGCCCGCTCACCGACTGTGTAGACAATGTGATTGGCCTGATCGAAGTTTAATTTTTCCAGCTTACAAGCCAAAGGAGAGTTGCTAGACTACCCTACCTGTAAATTACATTTGCTGCCGCTAGGGTGTGTCTAGATTTCTAGGCTAAGTAACAGTACAATCAAAACATGATCATTTTCAGGTTAACCCCCTGCCCCCATTTGAAATGCTTTAATTGTGCTTCACTGGTAAAAGTGATGGACAAAGTGGTTAAACACACTGCAATTCAATCCTGACCTTAAATTAAATCCACGCACATTAGCTGGAGAAGGGAGGGGAACATCTGCTCTTGTTGACACACGATTGTTTGCCCTTAATCATATTAGTCCATCTCCTCATAAAGCTCACTTCCTGCTCCCAGCTCTCCTCTGCAGAGGCTCCACATCAGTCTCCACAGGCTCTGGGGCAGAGTGGCGTGTCCCACTCCCAATGGTAAGGCTTCCATCTCTCGACTCCTCGCCGTAAGGCTTCCATCTCTCGACTCCTCGCTGTAAGGCTTCCATCTCCCGACTCCTCGCGGTAAGGCTTCCATCTCCTCACAGGTTTATTCAGGCAACTACAGTATTGTGGATACTTGCATGATGCAAAGAAAATAGTAGCAGCAGTGACTGCATCATATAGTGTTGATGCTTCATCACAGATACAATATCAAACTGCCAAATGGCAAACTAGTCAACATGGCAACACGTACAATTGACACTTGGACACTGTGAAATTGGTCTATTGTCTCATCTGTACACATTTCTGTCTGTGTATTTTGTATGTCTTTTGGGAGTTTTTATTTAATTACACAATTTTTTACACCATTAGACCACAGAAAGGTAATATGCTATTTGTTTCCATTGTAGTCCACACAGAATGTCATGAGCCTTTCATAGGTAGACTTGAAGATGAATTAACATAGATAGATACTTTATTGATCCCCAAGGGGAAATTCACATATTGCATGTATACAAGTAAATGTTGTTATAATCTACTTAGGTGTATGTTATACTCCTAGGGGGCAGTCGTGGCCTACTGGTTAGGGCTTCGGGCTTGGAACTGAAGGGTTGCCGGTTTGATCCCCGACCAGTGGGAACGGCTGAAGTGCCCTTGAGCAAGGCACCTAACCACTCACCACTCCCCGAGCGCCGCTGTCGCAAGGCAGCTCACTGCTCCAGGTTAGTGTGTGCTTCACCTCACTGTGTGTTCACTGTGTGCTCTGTGTGTTCACTAATTCATGGATGGGATAAATGCAGAGACCAAATTCCTTGTATGTGCAAGTATACTTGGCCTAGAATCCTGATTTACATATCATGTCAAAGCTAAATAGAGATTAATGGTAATCATAATTTAATTAGCTCTGTGGCTTTGGGACACATAAGGTGGTATAAACACTTGTGTTGATATTATTCAATTGGTTCATATGTGTTTATTTGTTTGTTTGTTTTCAGTCAACTTTGTCCTCCCAGCATTCCCTGAGTAACCACCATCCCGTGTGTCCTGTGTGCGTCCGAGATGACATTGTGTTTCATGATGGAGAAGTTCCACAACAAAACTCAGATATACTTTAACCTCACGGACTGGGAGGACATCTTCTCGTCCATGGCATTTCACTGCTGGGTGATTTTGCCCATCGCTCTGCCTGTGGTGTGTGTGGCCATATATGGATTGTTCTCCCTGATCAAGACTGATCATGTTGCCCCAGTATATGTCATCAACCTGCTCATCTCTGATGTGCTGCAGATATGTGCCAAACCTGTGGCCCTCAGCATACCACCTGCTGGTGTAACTTATGAACTGATGGTGTTTTCCTACGCATCAAGTCTGATGGCTTGCATAGGTTTTATGATGTGCATCGCTGGAGAGAGATACGTCATGGTTGCCCATCCCCTGTGGTACAGACTTCACAGGACTATCAGGAAATCTCTCCTCTACTCTCTCCTCGTGTGAATGACAGCTTTTGTCATCATTGGCTGTATAACGCTAGCGTCTGGTGCTTTTGATGTTGAGGTTGACAAAGTGGCATTATGTTTGTGTTTAGTTAATCTTCTCCCTTACCCCTTTGTGATGTTCTTCTTTGTGGGGACGTGGAGGGAGCTGTCTCAATCTAAATCGATACCTCCTCGGGAACAGAAGCAGATCATGAGAACTTTGGTCCTTGTGTTGTTCATCTACACGGTCTTCTTCCTGCCTTACATCGCCCTAGTGCTGGTGCTCCAGGTCTTTCCTGCACTGATGAGGAGGAGCATCTTCCAGCGCTTCGCTGTGATGACCAGCACTCTCCTGTCCCTGAACCCCATGGTTGATCCCTCTTTGGTCACATAGGGGAATTTGCCTTGTATCATAGAGCGCTGAAAACTCTTACCAGTTGGAGCAGCTGTGCTCTGAGAAGGATGTCTGTATGTGATTCCACAGACATCAAGGCCCGTATTCACAAAGCATTTTAGTACTCTTTAGTATCGCACTAAAGGTTTTTAACTGAGAGTTTTCTCTTAAAACCTATTCACAAAGCTGCTGAGATAAATGACAGGAAAAAGGACAGTTTCTAAGATAAGATAAGAGCTCTGTTGTTATGTTTGGCATCATTTCTCATGCAAACAAATGTCTACTCAACAATCACCTCAAATGCAATGTCAACTTTAACTTATTCCCTGCATCTTGTCATTTTCCTCTCTCGTGCATGAAAATGAAATGTGTGGCATAACCTTGTAACTTCATAATGCATGCTTCGTATCCAGATGTCAGTTGATACTGTAAGTACCCAAAGGAAGATGATGGTTGGTCAGTGGTGCAACCGTTTCTGTATAAGCTAAGGGGCTGTTTCGTCACCTCTGTGATAACAAAAGGGAGATGTAATCAACGCTGTTGCACCAGTGTTGTGCGTCATTTCTCCATATAAGAGCAGTAGGCTATTGTACTGTTTTGTACTGACCTTGGTGATTAAAAAGAGCTGAGTGTCTACTGGCAAAGTAAGTATTTTACAGCAGTAGAACATTTACTTGGTAACCAGAAGGAGCTGCGCATCCACCATTGGTAAAGCTTGAACTGTTTTGTCTTTGCATTTTGTTTACTGTTAAGGTCCTTTCTCTGTGTGCGAAGTGATGTGTGTATTTGAAAGCATTTTGCATTGTGCTATGGGAGACAGTAAAGAAGGCTAATGATGCAAATAGATGCAATGGAAAATAAAGTGCCTAAACACAGGTTTTATATGTCTGACACAGAGTATGATCTGTCCTGAGAGGAAGAGGAAACGAAAAGGAGTGTGAAATGGAGGTGATCAACCAAACAATCAACCAAACAGTCCTGGACGACACCTTCAGACAGGTCCTGTCAGCGGTCAGCTGGGTGGTACTAGTTGTCGCCTTACCCATCACATTACTGGCCATTTACGGTCTGTATTTCTTCATCAGGGCTGATCATGTTGCCCCTGTGTATGTCATCAACCTTCTCATCTCTGATATTGTTCAGATATGGGGAAACCCGCTTAGCTTGGTGAAAAAGAGGTGTATACACTTTATTATCTCAGTCTGATGGCAAGCGTTTGGTTTATGGTGTGCATTGCTACTGAGAGATACATCATGATTGCCTACAGTACCCAGTGTTCTACAGAAACATGCGAACAATCAAGAGAGCCCTCCGTGTGCCAGTCGCTGTGTGGGTGGGGGCTACCATTGCACTGGTCATCTCTGAAGTGGTTGAGGGGGCTGCTGACTAGCGAGGAGGGTTTCCTGCCGCCCTTTCCCTTGCTGATAGGGCTTCTCCTGGGATCGTGGAGGGTCCTCTCAAAGGCTCGCTCTGTGTCTCCTGAAAAGCGGGGCCAGGTCATGGGCACCCTGGTCCTCGTGTTATCTACGTGCTCCTCTTCCTTCCTTTCATCGTCTCATCTCATCTTTACTATGAGCTGAAGTTGAAAAATCAGACTGAAGTGTTTTACTTTCACCTCTTCTCTGAGGTCCTTATGTCCCTGAACCCAATGCTGGACCCCATCTTGTACGTCTTCATGCGGAGGGACGCTAAGGACATCCTCTGGGCTTTCCCCTGCTTCCACCAGTTCCGGAAATGCAGAAAGCCATTGGAGACGCAGCCCACCAGTGACACAGCAGAAACCCTGGTTACCCTGAGTTAGGAGGAACCACTGACAGCGATCCCTACCACAGCTCTTCTGGACGCAAAATGTATTACAGCACATGAAAAAGGCACTGTAGCAATTGCAGCCATTGAAAATGTAAAATCAGTAGACATCTGCACACAATTAGTTGCATGGACGAACTAAAACCATATACTGTTTGTTCAAGATTGGGAGTAATAGCTTTTTTGATGTGCACAAGTGATAAGATATGGAGTTTGAAAAAGCAGTTTTCAGAATGTCAACCCTGATCTGAGAAATGCATTGAAATGACTGAGAAAACAGTAGGCCTAAGTGAAGGCCCTCAGGCTGCGCTGGATGCTAGAGCAGAGGTCATGAGCTAAGGGCTGTTTCCTCACCTCTGCGATAACAAAAAGGAGATGTAATCAATGTTGTTGTGCCAAGGTTGTGTCAGACCATTTCTCCACATAAGGTCAGTTTTGTACTGATCTTGATGATACAAAGATACAAGGATACAAGGAGGTTTATTTGTCACATACATAGCTATACTAACGTAAAGCATGTAGTGAAATTTCATTTGGTGTTCAGCTTTTTCTGTGCAAGTGTGAAGAAAGAAAGATCAAGAAATATTTTAATAAATAGCAAGAGAGAATAAAAAGTGCAGTGTGTGCACAGTTCATGTGCAAGTGTGTAATAAAAAAATAAGCTGAGTGTTTACCGAAAGTAAGAAGTAAGAACTTTTACAGCAGTAAAGCATTTATCTATTCACCAGAAGGAGCTGAGCTTCCACCATTGGTAAAGCTAAAACCTTTTTTCTTTTACGGTTAGAGGTCCTTACTTTCTCTGTGTGTTGTTTAAAGTAGATGAAGTGAAGCATTATGGATTGTGCTAAGGGGGAAGATAGTAAAGGGGGCTAATGATGTATTTAGACAAAATAACAACAATGGTGTTCCTTCATTTTTTTTAAAGAAATCTTGTCAGCAGTGCTTCTTACAGTGTAATAAACAAATAAAAGTTTTGAATTACAGGTTTTATGTGTCTAAAATATCATATTATCTGTTCAGACAGGAAGGGGATACGAAAAGGATTTTGAAATTGCAGCAAACCAAACAATCATCAAAATAATCTGTCAGTCCAAAAATGCCCTGAGAGTCACCAATGCCTATCAGAGCTCTTCCGGTAGCATATGACAAAACACGCTTTACAAATTCAGGCAATGTGTGGCAAACATGCTTTATACTGTATTTAGGCAAACATGCTTTATATTTAGGCATCCACCAATATTTTCTGGGGTGGGGGGGGGGGTTCAATCACTGCAGGGCTTTTTTAGACATCAGGCAATTGAACTAGATGCGAGCAAAAGTATGGTGTTGATATCTGACCTGGCAGAAATTGGGCCTTTTCTCTTCTCTAAATGTACATGCATCAGGTTTCCATCCTGTAACCCTGTGACCCCAGACACAATCTGACACGATCTCTTAAATATTATGCCCTCTACCTTTGAACTCTGTTGTTTTGGACTTTTACACCAGCTAGTCTACTATATTCTCCATCAAAAATGTGTCCTCCATCTGGTCAGGAAAAGAATGTTGTTGCAGTCAAGGGTTAGTGTTGTTCTCCAGTGGCCCCAAAGAAAAAACATGTAGGGCCCTATCGTGCACCCAGCACAACACGATGCAAGTCTTGGTCTTCAGTGATGAATTTTTCGCCATGCGCTCCACTTTTTTTAAACCTTGCGCCCAGGGGTGTAGCAATTAACAACATAAGGTGTGGTCTGGCGCATGATCCAAACATTGGTATCTTGCACCCTCTTAAAATTATTACACCACTGACCAAGAAAACTTGGTCTATAGAAAGGTGTATATAAAGCGAAAGGTGCATATAAAGCAGAGCTGAAGACGCATTGTCACAAAATGTAAGCAGCCCTTAGCAACCAGTCCCAAGCAAGTCCTCTGCAGGATAAATATCCTTGGGATTTTTTTAAGAAGTCAGATTTTTTAAAGGCAATCAAATTTCTGCTGACTCTCTTCTGGCTGCGGGTAAAGCCCAGCGCCTTCTGAGAAGCCTGAAGGGTCAGTTCTGAGGTTGATGGCTGCTGGAACCGAAAAATGGACTGCATTTTCTAAAAAGACAAGGAAAAAAATTTAAATCACTGATCTGCTAATACACATGAACTGTTTACATACTACTGATAGCCCATTACTGTACACAATACTGTGAACCATTCATTAACATAATCAAGTGAAGGAAGTGTGAAATTGTACTTTATCAGTCGCCACTTCACGGGTGGGACTTATCTGCCATAATAAGTCCAAAACCATGAGCCACTAAGTTCTGATCTAGATTTACTTTGAAAGTAATGGAAAACGACTATAGTAGTGAGTACTCTGCTTCATGGCCTGTCTCACCGCGAGTGAGGCAGGGGTTATTTCACACTCACAACATTGTAATCCTAGAAGAGGATTCAGGAAAACAGTCTCTTGTTTGTGACCACATAAAAAGTGATTGTTGTAATTGATTGTTGATAAACATTTTGTGGTATAGTCTTAGAAACATCCTCATTGAGAAATAGCATTTCGAGCAAGTTACGTGCAGGTAATCCACTGCATAATGCAGTCTGCACAAATTGTTTCGAAAAATGCCTGTAGCCTGCTGTTGTACACACGTTAATGATGATTTGAGAAATGCACTAAAACAGGGGTGTCAAAGATACGGCCTGGGGGCAGAACCAGCACACCAGCAGGTTTCATACTGCCCAGATGTTTTGGGTTGGAGAGGGATTTTTCCACCTCCACTCATCAATTTCTAATAAGCAATAGTTTTATGATAAAATGATTAAACCTATAGCACTAAAAACCATCCTCATGAAGAAAGATGCAGAGAAAAATGACATGGAATGTGTGAAGCGCTTTGGGTGTCTTCAAAAAAGCGCTATATAAATTGCAATGTGTTTTTGAGCTCATTGCCAAAAAAGGAAGAAAAAAAAACCTTCCACTACAGTGACCAGTAGGGGGAGATCAGATCAGTGGTGAGCTGAGGATAGTTGCCTGGTCAAGCGCCCTCTGCTGGTCAACCTCTGAAAAGATATTGTTTAGCTGTTTCCTGTTTCCTGGCCTCCACGTCAACTCTAAAGCAAAGTTATCTCATTGCAGTCGTGGTAGTGGCAGTCAGACTTAGGAAACATTCCAGAAAGATCTGCCTGGTGAGTTATTGTAAGTCAACAACACACACACCACCTCCCGGAATTGTGTGTAAGTGCACACATAGCCTTCCTGTAAATGTGAGTGTGATATGAGGAAGAAAGAGAGAATAGAGAGGAGAGAGAAAGAGAGAGAATAGTTGTGTAATCTGGGTGTAATTTCTCTCTCTCACTCTCTCTCTCTCACACACACACACAGACAGAGAGAGAGAACCAAACATGCACACAAACAGAAACACACACTCTCACAGAGAGAGAGAGAGAGTGGTTAAGACAACAAAGCATTGTGTCCATAAGATAAATAGTGTTCATGAATAAGTATTGTTACAAAGGTTATTGATTAATTTAATTTAAGCTGTTCTTGTGCTTCTGTTCTCCTCCCCACCCCAGATTATTGGTTCTGGTGTGTCCGTGATAAGGGCCTTGGCTCTTTCCAGTACTAGGTGTGGTGGTGACGTTAAACCTGCCTAGCCCAGTCCTGCTGTTTGTAGTTTTTAAATGTCACTATGTGAGCGGATTCACTGTGTAAACGGAGTCTTCAACAGAGTCTTCTCTACGCCTCTCTCTGTCCGTCTGCTCCAGAAGCTCTGGCTGGGCTCTGTCTGGGTGCTATGGTACGTCTAGCTGATCTCTTGGAAATCATATGATGTGGTACACTGCTATGATGTTCAAGCTGTAGTACACTACTACAGTATGTAGTTCAAGCTGTAGTAAACTACTAAAGTATGTAGGTCTAGATGTAGTGCACTGCTACAGTATGTTGTTCAAGCTGTAGTAGACTACTAAAGTATGTTGTTCAAGCTGTAGTACAAAGTATGTAGTTCTAGATGTAGTGCACTGCTACAGTATGTTGTTCAAGCTGTAGTACACTACTATGTTGATCAAGCTGTAGTAGACTACTATGTAGTTCAAGCTGCAGTACACTACTATGTAGTTCTAGCTGTAGTACACTACTACAGTATGTAGTTCTAGATGTAGTGCACTGCTACAGTATGTTGTTCAAGCTGTAGTACACTTCAGATCTATTGTGATGTGTGGAGGTTCAACTGGTAGTTTTGAAAATTTCAATTCTGATCTGAGAAATGCACCAAAAGGACAGAGGGAAAAAGTAAATATATACCACACATCACACCACTGCCATGTGATGAAGGAATGTATTTTGGCACCATGTATACTGCACATACATCAGTATCTTTCATATGATCAAGTTCATTCATGTTCAACAGTGTTCTGTAGCTGAGTCAAAATCCTCATCAAAGATGATTTAGTGGCTACCTCCTGTTTGAAGTGTTACCATTGTTGTATAGCGTTACATACATTACCTATGTAATGGAATTATGTGTAGACTGTACATGGTATAATAATATGCTGTGATTTCAGACTACATGAATGGGAGTTAAAGCAATGAGGTTGTAGGTGATTGTACACTGTGCAGCTCCAAAATATAAGTATCCTTATTTTCAATTTTGACCTCCAGGAGCTTTTATCTATTATTATTATTTCTATATTTTAGAGCAATATAGTATGCAGATCCTCTTTAAAAAAAAGATTAATTACGTTGATATATGACTGTAGTCTATGTTTAGCTACATTCTTGTCTAGAGCCTTTCAATCTGTTCTGGGAAGGTTTAGGGTTGAAATGTTCTAAACCAACGCAGATATTTTGAAATTAACATGAAGCTATACTCTACATGATGTTCTACTTTTTTTTTTGGTTGTCCACAAGTTACCATTAAAGGGAAACTTGGCAGGATTTCCCCCTCTGCTGGAGAAATTGTGCATTATGCTATTTCAAACTGTGGGAAAAGGTAACGATAAAGCACATGGATTTGTTTACAAGCTAGCGAACAGTTAGCATAACTATGTGGATGTTACAAGGTAAGAAACACGATTTAAAACGAGTTTCTTGTTTCTCACTTCTCTTTCCGGGACGGTAGTCTCAATATTGCAAGGTTGGTTTTCCGCCTGGGGACGCTAGGCGCAGCGGGGAAAGTCACCATTTTCACCGGAACAGGTCATTTAACCATCCAAATGATTTCTAAACGGGTTTATTACGTTGAAATAGTTGCCAAGTTCCCCTTTAATGTTGTTTGCTATTTGGTTGGGCTTGCCTGTGACAATGTGTGTTTCAACCTCTGCGTTCTACAGTCAGCTTCAGGATGTTTCAAAAACAAATGAGCGGAGAAATGCTCCCACTTTTTAGCTTTAGCTCATTTCAGTTGTTGTCTGGTTACAGATGATTCCAGATTTTTTAAAAAAATTGAGCTTGGTTTTGACATCTCTTCTTCAGCAGGTTTCGGGAAGATGATGCGGGCCACTGGAATCAACGTTGCACTGGGACTGGCCGCAGGCTACCTTTTTGGTGCCATGGCAACCGAAGTGATGAAACTCCTGGGCGTGGCAGTCACCACACCGTGGTTACAGGAGACCATAGCCAACAGTGATGAACCTCAGTGCGGCTTCCTGGTAATAGTGTTCCATATGGGCACCGTTGCAGTGCTGTTTGCATTTCTACTGGCGAGTCTGACGGGACCCTCGGCCTACAGGGCTATGGGAGAGCACAGGGGAGAGGTGTCCAGGGCTATGGGACACCACAGGGGAGAGGTGTCCAGGGTTATGGGAGAGCACAGGGGAGAGGTGTCCAGGGCTATGGGACACCACAGGGGAGAGGTGTCCAGGGCTATGGGAGAGCACAGGGGAGAGGTGTCCAGGGCTATGGGACACCACAGGGGAGAGGTGTCCAGGGCTATGGGACACCACAGGGGAGAGGTGTCCAGGGCTATGGGACACCACAGGGGAGAGGTGTCCAGGGCTATGGGAGAACACAGGGGAGAGGTGTCCAGGGCGAAAGCCCTCTGCCTGGCTGCTACAGCTGCTCTTCTAGGACTCATGGTGTCTGGAGCCACTGTGGGCGCCATAGAAGGGAAAATGGCCGAGACATTTCCCATCGTTTTCATATATTTTGTAATTCCTCTGTTTCAAATATCGTGTCAGATGATGTTTCTTACTTTTATGCGCTTTTGTGAATTTAATTCTGTTGTCCAAAGTTCCATCCTTGCGATATTTGCTGTGTTTTATCCAAGTTCTTTAATGTGTGTTTTCACAGTAACTTCAACTTCCTTAGGACCAGGTTTAAGCTTGACAGTCATCATACTATTAGCTGCACTGCATTTGTTGCTTATCTGTCCTGTCTCATCAGGCGCAAACTGCATACCTTGCTTTAGTCTGTTGCTTACCATGCTAGCAGCCAGAAACGTCTTACACGATGGGGAGTTTTTGTCCATAAACCCAAACGTGAACGTGACGGTGAACACACACATAGTTGAGGGCATCTTCACTGGCATGATGGGGACACAACTGTTAGCTGTGGGCGTTGGGGCATATCTGCTCTTATCATTGGATATCAGGGAGGGGGGTAGATTGATGTCTGCTGGGGCTGTAGCTGGTGGATGGGTGGTTTGGGGGGTAGTTGGGAGGACCCTTGCCCTGCTGGGTACGTGGGGCAGTTTAGGGGCGCTGCTGGGGGCATCAGGGGCAGTTGGGGTAGCTCTGTCTGCAGCAGGGGCAACTGCTCAGATGTATGGGGAATGGACAGAAGAAGGAGAGGGACGTACAAGAGTGATGAGAGAGCGAGGTGAAGATAGAGGAGAAAGGGAACGAGAAGGAGGAGAGAGAGGTGGACATAAAAGAGAGAGAAGTGGAAATGATGGAAAAGAGGATGAAGAGGCTTTTGATAGAGTGATAAAACAGAGGGACAGTAACAGAGGAGAGAGTGTCCGGCATAAAGGAGAGAGAGAAAGAGGGGGAGAAGAGAGACAAGGAGATGAAACTGAGAGAAAAAAAGAGGGAGACGAGAGAGATGGAGACGAAGAAAGACAAAATGGAACTGTATTAGGAATGTATTTCATCATACACTTGGCTCTGAAATACATTGTAACTTTTATCTCCATACCAGTAGTTGTTCTGTTAACAGTGTTAATGTATTTCATCATACACTTGGCTCTGAAATACATAACTTTTATCTCCATATCAGTAGTTTTTCTGTTAACAGGGTTAATGTATTATATCATACACTTGGCTCTGAAATACATAACTTTTATGTCCATACCAGTAGTTGTTCTGTTAACAGTGTTAATGTATTTCATCATACTCTTGGCTCTGAAGATTGTAACTCTTATGTCCATACCAGTAATTGTTCTGTTAACAGTGTTAATGTATTTCATCAAACACCTGGCTCTGAAATACATAACTTTTATCCCCATACCAGTAGTTATTTTGTTAACAGTGTTAATGTATTTCATCATACTCTTGGCTCTGAAATACATTGTAACTTTTATCTTCATACCAGTAGTTGTTCGGTTACCAGGGTTGTTTGACCAACCCTGGCTGCTCTGGGTGGCAGTCACCGCCATCTGGATGCGAGGGTTTTTCTCTGTCCTGACTCGCCTGCATAAAGACACCAGGCTCAGGTGGAGTGGGCTAAGGGGGTGGCTGTGGAGGGCAGGGGGGCAGCTGGTGCTCCTACTGGGGCAGTACCACGGGGCAGTTAGGGCAGCAGGTACTGGAGGGGTGCTGGGGAGGGTCGTGGTGGCTTTAGGGGCAGCAGCAGGAGCTTTTCTGTCGGCAGGAGGTCAGGACGGGAGATTTGGGGCTTTCGTGGCCGTCTGTGCTGCCGTTATTCCATTGACAAGTTACATACCTGTAAAATGCCACACAAACCAGTAATCATATACTGGACACCTCGTATTCCATAGCTCATATTTCATGCATTTAGAATGTTTGACGTTAACTGTATTGGGACTTAAAGAGTTCACAGCGGAATGGTGCGGAGCAGTCAGGGTGGCAATAAAGGGAGGAATTCTGGGCATGAGCATCACTAGCTTCAACAGCAGCAGTGTGGGAGCGTTTCTGCCTACCGACAGTCAGGATGGGAGATTTGGCGATTTTGTTTTCTATGCAATGGTAACTCCACTGACAAGTTACAGAGGTGAGAGGTTACTTGAGTGTCAGGTTGATCTCAGGTTGTCCTTCTGAATGGGAATCGTAGAGGCACTATTTTGATATTATTTTGATACAAGATTGCGTCAAAATCGCTATTTTTAAAACACTAAGAAGGCTCGACACAACATGAAACCTTGATCGAAGTATCATCAGTGTCTCTACACATAATCTCGAGCATTGAGAACATTGTTCGTATACACATAGTTTACTAAAAAGAAAGGTTTTGGACAACTCACTCCTTGACTGGCAAGATGGCGGCGAGCAGAAAAACCAAGAGAGCTATTAAAAAAGTACCTGGGATAGTTGTGTGATGTGGTACCATTTCTTTAATAATACTATTTAATAGATTCCATATTTCTTTGATGTTATTTTTATTATCATTTAGTAATTTCTTATAATAATCCTTTTTATTTGCCCTTATAATATGAGTTAGTTTTCTAAATATGGTTCTCTCCTGTAATGTCTTACATACTGATTATGTGAATATGCTTTGGACAGAGGTGGGACAGGCTGGGGTGGTTGGTTGTGAGGAAGAGCTTTAGTATGTGCGAGTGTGTAAGTGTTTTGTGTTACTTTGAGGACCCCCTCGAAAACGAGATGTTCATCTCAAGGGGTTATCCTCCAATAAATGAATTTGAATTTGAATTTAACTTATTCTTGTATTTTTATATCTGTTTTCTGCTTCTTTTGTTTTCATTCTCTGTAAATTCTCTGTAAAGAGTGTTTTTCTTTTTGCAAGTATTTAGTAATCCCTTTGTTATCCATGGGCAACTGGTATTTTTTTATTTTACTGTTCCACTCTCTTAATGGACTGAACAGTCTTAGAAAGGTCTAATAAGTACTATTCACGTCACCATTTTCATAAATAACATCCCAACTCTGCTTCTGTAAATCATGTTTAAATGAATTGATGGATTCATCGGACCTTGTTTTTCTGTATTGAGTTTGCATGAGCCTATCTAATTGTTTTATCCTGTGATTTCCCTTAAATAGCAGAAAAACTGGCAGGTGATCAGTAATATCTTTGATCAATAGTCCCCTTCCGGTTTTATCCTCAATATCATTAGTAAATATGTTGTAGCGAAGTGGGATGTAATTTGGCTGGGTCTGGTGATTTTCAGAAATAGGCTCATACAATACATTGTGTTGATGAAATCATCTATAGCCTTAAATTACTGGGATTCTACAGGTCGATATGAAAATCTCCACAAATGAAAACAGCTTGGTTTCTGAAAGTGGTATTTGAAAGTGGTATAAAAACACTCCAAATGTTACTTAGTTTTTATTAAAAAATTTAGAAAACACATTCACTCATAGGCCGCCATGGTTATGTATGTCTCAATGCTTTCTGGGTAGTGAATGATGTGAAATGCTTGCCAGCTAGGTTTTGACAGTAAGCCTAGGCTACAGCAAGATGGACACGTCTGCCGTTCAGCCTTTTCAGTTTGAACCCGAGCGCACTGTAGCACGGAAAATAATAGGCTACTCGATTTACATGAAAATGAAGACGATCAGAGAGGTGAGGAAGTGATAGTGGGGCAAAATCGACACAAAATCGTGTCTGTGCAGCAACTGTTGCCAATGACAACTGAAAACGAGTGTTTGTTGTAAAGAGCTCCACTTTTTTTGTCAGCAGCTGTCCAGGGTAAGCATAGAGCAAACTATGACATAGATTATGTAAATCTAAAGTAGGCTACTGTCTTCTGCGTTATCCTTGTGATTTACGGTGCACTCGGGTTCAAACTGAAAAATCTATCTATCTATCATAACATGCACTTTTAAGTCATGGAAGTTAACATGCATATTTAACTGTAATTCAAATTCTAACATGTGTCTCTTGCCAACACGCCTACACATACCTACTTACCAACACATACCCACATGTCTGGCTTTGAAAACAATGTTACAGTACATATTACAATGACACTCTACAGACACATTTGGAGGACAACTTGGACCTGATAGTTCACTGTCTGAGTTTCTCAGCTGCGCTCCTTGGACTTTGCTTTGCAAAGGATTATACTCTATGGTTAAAACTGGTCTTTTTTCTCAAGTTTTTGTTATAAACCTGTTCATTTCTGATCTGATTCAAACTTCTGCCAATTTGATTGAAATTTCTAAAGAATTTATGATTTCATCAGATTTAATAACCAACACTATCCATGACTTCTGGGATTACATGAGGTTAATCTTCTTCATTGGTGTGATGGCTAATGTTTGCTTTATGGTGTTTATATCTGCTGAGAGATATGGAATGATTGCTCATCCTGTTTGGTATAGAAGCATCCACACGATCAGGACATTGTTTCGGTCACTGTTTGGGTCATATTGCCCATCATTGTGATCATCACGGGGCTCTATACTCCACATGTTGTGTTATCTGAACTCTTGGTTATGCTTCTCCCGTATCACTTGATGATGTTCTTTTTCGTGGGGACATGGAGGGCTCTCTCCAGGAATACATCAGTACCTCGTCATGAGCAGAAACAGATTATGGGAACCCTGGCTCTTGTTCTTAGCATTTATACAGTCTTATTTCTACCTTATGTGATGGTGGAGATTGACATTTACTGCCCATTTGTAAACAATAGGACCTCATGGATTTACCTTGTGGAGTTTACCTACTTTCTCATAGTACTGAACCCCCTATTTGATTTTCTCCTTTATTTGTTCATGAGGAGGGATGCTAAAGATATCTTGAGGGCTCTGTTCTTCACAAAATGTAAATTGTTGTATGTATTAGCAAAGATACTTTGTTTCAGATATGGACCTAAGTCCCCTGTGTACATAATTACTTCTTGTACTTCTCAAAACATGGATGTCTACCAAAGTGCAGGCACCCTTTGCTTTGGTGGTGGATGGAATTTCTTCTGTAACACGGATGGAATCAGACACAAGGCCTTCCATGCACATCATACTGCTGAGCTGTAACAGGGTCAAAATGAACATTCATAAAGTGAGTGAGACATGCATATTGTCAACAAAAGGAAAAGCACAGCTCAGCTGTCTACCCGGTGCACAGTAGGAATCATCTGTCATGTTTTCTTTGCAGGAAAGAATGTGCTCTGTTCCGTGTTCCATTGAGACAATGCTAAACACATTCATAATTATGTTTAATGGGCCTAAAGTCATTTAAAGAGTACGATGGTCTGATGATTAATGATTATATGTTGTAACATGTGTTCTCTGAATAATGTCTGTTACACTCAGTGGACCATTATATTCTTGTGATGTTATTTGTTTTTGTCAAAGTCCTATGGGAACCCTGGCTCTTGTTTTTTTTGTGTTTACTCCATGTTATTATTATTATGTAGTTACGTTCATTAAACTATGGTTTCTAGTCTATATTCAGCAAAAAATTATGTGACAAATGTGCTCTGTTCCGTGTTGCATTGAGACAATGCTAAACACATTCATATGTTGGAAACACTTTATTATAAGGAGCCATAATAAATAGCAAACTAGTCATTACCTAACCCTTTGCTAATATTTGTAAATTGTTACTAAAATATCTATTTGGCACAAGTTAATAGTTTTCTGTCTTTATTGCCCCCACAATCTAAACAGCCACCTCCCCCAACACACACACACAATCTCTACACAGCCTAAGCCACAACCCACCTCCCCAACACTCACACACAATCTCTACACAGCCTAAGCCACAACCCACCTCCCCCCACCCCCAACACTCACACACAATCTCTACACAGCCTAAGCCACAACCCACCTCCCCCCACCCCCAACACTCACACACAATCTCTACACAGCCTAAACCACAACCCACCTCCCCCCACCCCCAACACTCACACACAATCTCTACACAGCCTAAACCACCTCCCCCCACCCCCAACACTCACACACAATCTCTACACAGCCTAAGCCACAACCCACCTCCCCCCACCCCCAACACTCACACACAATCTCTACACAGCCTAAGCCACAACCCACCTCCCCCCACCCCCAACACTCACACACAATCTCTACACAGCCTAAACCACAACCCACCTCCCCAATCCCTCAATGATCCCTCCCCAATGTCCAATGTGCACTTTACATCTTTACAAATACAATTTCATTGTATTTATTACACCAGGAACTACTGTATGGTGTAACTATTAACCTGTGCCAAATAGATATTTTAGTAACAAATTAGTAACAATTTTACTTGACTAGCTTGCTATTTATTATGGCACCTTATTATAAAGTGTTACCCATATGTTCACTTATTAAAGTGTTAGATGGTCTGATGATAAATTAATATCTGTCATATGTGCTCTCTACCCTGAATAATGTCTGTTACACTCAGTGGTCCATTATATTGTTTTGATGTTCTTTTTGTTTTTGTCAACAAGCTATAGGAACCCCGGTTCTTATTATTTTATGTCTATTCCATTTTAATATTATTGTGTAGAATTGTTGACTGTACTATGGTTTCAGGTCTACTGTATATACAGCTCTGGAAAAAAATGTAGAGTCCACTGGACATGTTTTGTGTCATCATACAGTTGCTGGGTGACATTCGAATAAATTGCATATTCAAAATGAAGGGATTAGGATTAAGATTTGAATATGTCTCATATGACGGGTGTTTGATAAGCTCAAATTTGAATATGACCGTCAACTCATTCGAATGTCACTCAGCAACCATAGGAAGACATCAGAAAAACATGTGCAGTGGTCTCTTAATTTTTTCCAGAACTGTACATTTAATTAATTACTGATAGCAAAAGCTACAAACATACAATCAGTCCAGCAAAGGAAAATCAGTCCAGCAAAGGAAAATAAACACTCTACTGGAGCAGAGGGGCTTGACCATGCGAGGGTGCCACAGACAGACAGAGACAGAGATTTTGTGCTTTATACTGTAGATAGTTAGATAGATGTCATCACAGTGTTTCACAGTATTTTACAGTATTTTGAAAACACAAAAATGCACAACACTGAAGTGTTTTGATACACAATACGAAGGCCTTTTCATCATATTAATAAAATACAAATTATTTTGTATTTGAAATATGTATTTTAATTGTCTATGTGTTTAGACAAAGAATAACCAAAATGTCCAGTCCAATTAAATTGTTTGACAGTACATCAGACACAGCTCAATCAAGATATATCAAAAAAAGTTTTACAGTTGTCCAACAACATCAGTAGCTTTCAATGAGAGGCAAGCAATCATTTAAAAGAGACATGGGTATTCGGTGCAAAAAAAAAATACACAGAAATATTTGTAGAAATTGGTATGTTTGCCACAAAAACCTTAATTATGCTATCCCATATAGACATCACTTATCTTTTGCAGTATAGACTGCATTCTACCCAGTAGAATTTAAAATGCTTCAGATGGGATATTTACTTATTTACTCATGTAGACAGACAATGTAATACTTAGATGTTTCATAAGTTTTCCCCAATATCATCCCTACTTGAGTGTTTTTTTTCTATCCATGTGCTGATGCCTTGAAACAGTCTGTGTGTGTGTGTGTGTGTGTGTGTGTGCGCACATGTGTGTGTGTGTGTGTGTGTGTGTGCTAGCTATGCTAGCAGAGGACATAATAATTCCATGCTAATCACAAATATTTTTCATTAAAACATCCCAGAATAGTCTTTATATTTTAATGATCAATATTGTCCATCAAAGTACAGGAGGATTAGGAGGTCATGTGATCAGACACAGGGACACTGAGGAGTCAGTAGACCAAATGGCAAGCCCAGGATAGAGGGGCTGAGTGAATGTGGAGTGGAACGTGTGCAGGTGTGTGTGTGTCTCAGAGGAGACACTGTAGAAGGACAGCGTGCCTGTTGGCCAGTCCAGGTACACTCCTACTCTGTTGAAGTGGGAGGAGAGGGGAGGTATGGCCGTCTCCTTATTATTGTGCCAGGCAGAGTAACTGTTACCAGAGCAACTCAAAGTCCAGGACTTGTCATTATGTCCAAACTCACTGTCATCACTCCACCCTTTCCTCTGGATGCTTTTATATGCCACTGCTATATAAACCTCATTACCACTCCACTCAGCCTCCCAGTAGCAGCGTCCAGACAGACCCTCTCTACACAGCACCTGAGGGTAGAAGTCAAATCTCTCTGGGTGGTCAGGATACGGCTGCTTCTCCCTCACACGTGTCACCTTTCTGTTCTCCTCAGAGAGAGGGAGATATCTGCGTGCTGTGTTTGGATTCAGTGTGAGCTCACAGGCATCTGCACACAAAAGGATAAGAGAGAGGAGAAAACATCCTCATCAGAACATAGGGTAGGACAGGGCACATACGCATACACACACTTGGCCACATACAGTGTCACACACAGATTCAAAATCACACAAATGTTAAACTATGTACACAGAGATCCTCTTCCTGCTTATGAACCAACATATATGGACACTCACTCACACACTCAGTCACTCAGCATGTGTGTGTAAAGAAATAAGACCATGATTGACACCAATGATTCAATGTATGTCTGTGTGTGTGTGTGTGTGTGTAGCTGCCTTTGTGTATGCGATTATGGCCCCTATCATGACAGTGGTCACATGGTCACTAGCGAATAGTTTAAACAAATTTCGGGGTCCAGTCCATATTGGGTGTGGTTTAGTTATGAAACGTTATGAAATGTCCGGCGCATGGCGCAAGAAGGTGGTTGGTGGTATGTTTCTTAATCAGTCATGGGTGTGTTTTGAGTGTAACATCCTTTAAACCAATGAGAGTGACATCTGTCATTCCCATTAACAGCAAGCAGCGCGACTTCAAACAGTGCATCGGTATTTTGCTGGTCACTGGCGCATTTGAAGGAATCTGCTTGCACGCGACACCGTATGGAACAGTGTGACGAACTCTGCAGGTTCATCTGCTTCCCCTGGTGGTTGTTTTGTTTTTCAGTTTCCCACAGACGCTGCCGTCCCTAATTGGTCCTATTGAGTACCTGTAGGAGGCATGCCAGGCTGAACAAAAAGGGCTCTCCCGTGGTCTTGGGGAGAGATTACTTTGAGCAGCGTTACATGACTGTCTTGAGAACTGTAATAGCCAAATAAACTCATTGTACTGATCTTGAAACGCCCGGTGTCTCTCAACATTATTGCAGTATCTAAGCATATTGTAATAAACAGTTATTCCACTAAACCATGCTTTACTAAGACCTACACGCATCTGCACTCGTCTATTATTTGAACTCATTGGCAAAGTAAAACTAACTTCACCGTGGTCTCATAGCCACCGACAAAACAGTTATACACAGTTACTTTCACTATTGACTGACAGGTTACCATCGAAACCCAGCCTCAAAAAAGCAACACTGAAAAAAGCAACACTGAAAAAAGCAAAAGTGCTTCATATGTGCCTTTCGTTCTTAATCACTTTTATCCGTCATTACCAATTTTCCAATGATGGTGAATAGCTACTCATTGTGAGATGTATTTTGTAATATCTTTATTATAATTATGTTTCCCATTGTAATTGTTTAATTTGTAATGTTTTGCATGGATGTGCGCTGGTGCACGTTCCTGTGGATGAGAGAAGCAGGGTGTAGTTGTGCACCCACCCATATCACTGTTGATAAGACATTCTTAAAATAACATACACTATAAACAACTGGCCACAGATTTCTGACCAGGTTTCCCTTGGTCAGTGGCGTAATGTGTTTTAGGTGGTGTACTATAGCGATTTCTAGATAATGCGCCAGACCCCTCCTTAGGTCTTTAATTGTCACACCCCTTGGCGAGTTGCTCAATAAAAGAGACGGACATAATGAAAAACTCGAGTCTACGATAGGAATAAGCTTATGATTATAGACTTTGCGCTGCGCTTTACACTATCATGATAGGGCCCTATGTGTCAATCATCCTGATCCGTGTGTGTGTGTGTGTGTGTGTGTGTGTGTGGATAAAAGTAAATAGAAAGAAATAAAGAAAATAGACGTTCTGCCTAACTCACATGAATGATTCAGTGCATGTGGGTTACTCAGTGTGTGTGTGTGTGTGTGTGTGTTTGTGTGTGAGGAAGGGAGGGAGAGATAGTGAAATGGCAGCATACTGGTAACAGGTTTAAGGGCCAGACCCTGCAGTTGTTCAGCACAGGCTGCATGACCTGGGATGGTCAGGTTTTAGAGTTATCAGTCAAATGGCATCAGATAATTTTTCGGTGAAAACAAAGAAATATTATTAAGAGTAAATTTTCTCAGAACTAAAGGTACACTGGTCACACACTCATGCAGGATCATATGGGGTGTGTTCGAAACGGGTAAAGTTGCTGCCTTTTAAGATATCTAACTGGGGAGCAAGGCAGCAAGTGCGGTTTGAAACCGAAAAAACTAATTCTGCTGCCTTTTAAGATATCTTAGAATTCCCAAATAACGGTCATTTTTGAAGGCAGCATCGATGCACACTTCATGCTGCCTCCTACCCATAATCCCTTGCGGCAACGTCTGAAACAGCTGTGAAAGGTAAACAAACATGGCGAATGACATCGGTAATGGCTGCTGAATCTGTTTAAAATGTCATTTGTGTGATCTTATTTTGCTTAGATTTGCAGATTGCAGATTAGAAATAAACAATTTACTATCTGATTATCCCATTGTTGTAACCATTAATAGCGTCTGGTCTGATATATCTGCCGGCCGTAAAACTAATTTATACCGTTAGCCTGCTATCTTACGTAAGCTAATTTAGTTTAACGTCAGGCCTTTGCTAACGTCATACCGTAGTGTTAACCAAAGATTCTAGAGTGCTACGCTCATTTTTAAAAGATGCATTTAATCCAAAGTCATGTCTAGTGAGACAGCTCTCTATGTAGGGAGGGAGGCAGTAGGCAGCTGTCTCCCGTTTGGAACACACCCATGGTGTCATTTCGCTGCCTTAATTATCCGAGCGCATAAATAATGAAAACGAGTGGAGATTAAGGAATCGAGTCGAGAGCGTAAACAGAAACTGAGGGGGTAAAAAATAATCTCATGGTGAATAAAACTGTTATTACAACTGTAACAATTATGATTGAGAGCACAGAAATGACATTCACATTAGGCCTCTCACCAGCTCTGTCTTCTGCTTCCTAATTTTCTGAGATTTTGAATTTGGGTTTTTCATAAACTGTAAGCCATAATCATCAAAATTATAACAAATAAAGGCTTGAAATTGTTCACTTTGCATGTAATGAGTCTATAGAATATATTAGTTTCACCTTTTAAGTTGAATTACTGAAATAAATGAACTTTTGCACAATATTCTAATTTTTCGAGTCAACCAAAAGGAAAAAAATCACTCACACTTTCTCAGTCCTGGTTTAATCCTGCAATCTCCTCCATGGTCATTCCTTAAGTGGGTTGAAAAATATTTAAATATCTTAGTATAATTTGTATTGAACAAAATTATGTTGTTTTTTATATCGATAGGATAAGAGTGTGAAATATAACACAGTGGTCCAAGAGTCTTGGAGATTACCTTTCATGTAGTCTAAATGTGGGACTACCTTTCAAACACTGACAGAGAAACTAACATCTGATTGTTTTTGTTTTTTAAGAAAGGGCGAGAGACATCCATGTTAGAAGATGCATCTCTAGTAACAGTCCAGGGCAAGATGGTGCTGTTAGGGAAAAACATTTGCCCTTCACCTTCAAAATAAATCTCATTTCCCCTGAGC
The DNA here is from genome assembly GCF_018492685.1 of Alosa sapidissima. Classification (NCBI taxonomy): domain Eukaryota; kingdom Metazoa; phylum Chordata; class Actinopteri; order Clupeiformes; family Clupeidae; genus Alosa; species Alosa sapidissima. The sequence goes on along the minus strand of NC_055972.1, from coordinate 5,816,573 downwards.
TTTGCCCTCAGCAACTGCCTGTGTCACACAAAGAACCACCATTGCACTCTTTTTCAGGATGTAGGATAAACCCACAGAACAGCATAATTACATCGGAAGTGGCACTTTTAAGCTTTACAGTATTGTCGTTCAAATGGCCTTGAATGGGAGTCGTAGGGGCACTACTATTTTGATGCATGATTGCATAAAATTCGCTATTTTTAAAACACTAAGAAGGCTCGACACAACATGAAACTTCAAAATAGTAGTGCCCCTATGACTTAACCTGACTCTCGCCAGATGAATTTTGTTCCGCCTAGCTCCACTCATCCATCTGGGATCGCTCCATTGGAGAGGTGTTTCAGAAGGCTGGGCCTTATCAAAAATCCTTGCATATGATTGGATAAGCCACTTGTCCGTCATCTTTATTGACGTGCTACTTCAACCACTCACATCAAAACCAACCTGTGATGCTGATGACGCTTGCTTCCTCAATGCGAGCCATTGTCTAAATCAAAACAGTCTCACAGTCGCTTCTCCGCTACGTCACATCTATGAAACTCCTGCCCTGCGTCCTGATTGGCTCTACCATAAAATCTGGTGCCGAAATCACTCCTAACGGAAGTGATCCCAGATGGATGTGAGTGGAGCTAGGCGGAACGAAATTCATCTGGCGAGAGTCAGGTTACCTACGACTCCCATTCAAAAGGCCATTTAATCCGAAAACGACAATACGTTCAAGCATAAAAGTGGCGCTTCCGACATAATTATGCTTTTAAATGAAAATGACTTGGGTATATTCACAAAAAGACCCTAGGTTGCATTTGGTGAGAGTTATGACAGACTATGTCATTTAAGATTAAAATGTTAAACACCATGTACTCACCTGAAAGTCTCTAATTTACAGCTGGGATCATTCAATCTGTCTGTGAGCTCTCTGACACCTGAGTCTCCTGGATGATTGTAGTTCAGATCCAGCTTTTTCAGGTTGGAGGGGTTTGATTTGAGGGCAGAGGACAAGGCAGAACAGCCCCTCTGGGTAATCAGACAACCAGAGAGCCTATGAAACAAGATTTCCCCTCATTATTAATGAAAGGCAGTTATGCAGATTCAGTAGTTCATACAGTAGACACAAAGAGACAAATGTATTCATTTCAAAGATGTAACAAGGAGAATCACTGACAGGCATTTCTTGCTAAATGAAATAAAATGGATGGATAAAATAATATATTGCATTACAGTCCTCATAACAGACCTCAGTTCCTCCAGCTTGCATTGTGGATCTCTTAGTCCTACACAGAGCAGCTCCATGCCTTCATCCTGCAGGTCATTATCACTCATATCCAGTTCCCTTAGATAGAAAGGTGTCCTTTGCAGCACTGATGCCATGCTTTTACAGCTTGTTTTGGAGAGGTGACACTGATTTAGCCTGTTTAGAAAGAAGAATACACTTTGAAACGTTATATTGTCCAGCTGTCACCATTGAACAGTGATTTAGTCTGTTTAGAAAATATACTGGTAGTTGATGGACACATTTGATACTATTCTGCACACACACACACACACACACACACACACACACACACACACACACACACATATACAGTTAAGAACAAAATTATTCATACCCCTGGCAAATTTGATTTAATGGTTGATTTTCTCTTGACCAATATGTTTGTTTCAACCAGTGGGACCTGGTGACCTTCTCAAAGTAAATGGTGACAATAAAACAAGGGGCTACATTAAGATTCTGGAGGAACAGATAAAGCAGTCTGCTGAGAGATCTGCCAAAATAGGCGGCATTGGACCATTAAACCACACAACGATCCAAAACATACAGCCAAACAAGGCAAGAAATGGGTAACAGAAAACAATATAAACATTTTAGAGGGGCCCAGGGGTCCAGACCTCAATCCGTCAAAAAATTGAGCACAAGGCCAGAGTGATGCCAAGTAATGGTTCCTGTCTCGAAACCAGGATTGCTGACTAGGCCTGAGTAAGAAAAGTGCAGCTTGCCTGAATGGGGCGGTGGTAGTGTAGTGGTTAAGGAGCTGGGCTAGTGTGCAGTAGCCTAAAAGTTGTCGGTTCAATTCCCGGCTTCCACCGTTGTGCCCTTGAGCAAGGCACTTAACCCCAAGTTGCTCCGGGGACAATGTAATCCCTTGTATTTGACATATGTAAGTCACTTTGGTCAAAAAGGTGTCTGCTAAATGTAATGTAATGTAATGTAATGTAATCTCTCTGGTGGCCGCTAAAATGTGTGTGCGGTCTGTTTGTTCATGAAACAGGCGCTAATTGTAGCGGGGTCATCCCTACAGTATGTCAGTGGTAACTAATCAGTGGTAGCCATGCACATTAGCCTGGTTAGCATCAGACCTTATCTCAGTTGAAATTGAGATTGGATCTGGACAAGGTTCACCTCCCATTTCCAAGGGGCGTCACCAACGGATGATGATCAAAATGCCTCTGACGCAATTGGATAGTCTTATAAACAATCAGAGCAATGGAGGAGATGACAAATGCAGAGCAACGGAAAGAAACATATAAACAAACTGAAAAACAAAAGCATTTTTCAAGAACTGCTTTTATGTCATCATGTTAAGCCCGCCTCAACAGTTGTGATTGGGGCCCAGATTTTAAGAACATTGGAAATGGGAGTGAATGGCCTCTTTGCCAGATGGACCTGCAGAGCAAATTCATATTTTGCAACCACACAGGTTTATTACATTCCTCATAACTGACCTCAGTGTCTCTAGCTTGCATTGTGGATCTCGTAGTCCTACACAGAGCATCTCCACTCCTTCATCCTGCAAGTCATTGTCACTCATATCCAGTTCTCTCAGATGGGAAGGTGTCCTTTGTAGCACGTGTGTCAACAGCTGACAGCTCACTTTGGAGAGGTGACAGTGATTTAGCCTGTTTACAAAAAAATATTTTATTTCCTATAAACTTTTTTTTTTTATCATCATTGTTTTTAAAAACACCAATGCTTTACCCACCAAAGTCTCTTTGTGACATTCACTACAGGAAGCATTCTGTGGAGCCCTTCCTCTGATCTCAGGTATTTCTTCAGATCAAACTCCTCCAAGTCTTCAGCTGACATGAGCAGCATATAAGCCAGAGCTGAACACTGGGCTGGAGTCAGGTTCTCCTCATCTGATGAGTTTATGTACCTGTGTGAGAGGTCATAAAAGTCCAAAACAATATCAAAACAATAGCCAAATGAAGACAGCTTTTTTAATACATACTGACACAGCATGAAATGAGCAACTAATCAGTGGCAGAACATCAAACAGGACTAGGTAAATAGGATGTTAATCTGTAATTATTATCCAAGATTTTGCAACATTTTAACACAAATGACATTCTAGCAATTGGACAGATTGATGATTTTAATGAACACATAAAGTGATCCCCCAGTAACTGAGTGCAACTAAGTGTCAAAACAACTACTTGCATATGCATTGTAAAGATGTTTTAACTATGCGTTGTGCACCAGATTCAGACTCACTAGCATTATATGCTAAAACTTAAAGGCTGTGGGTACTGCCACTAGCATATCTCTTAACGTGTCAGGTAGTGAGGTATTTGTTCACTACTGTTATAGCTAAGCCACATTCATGATTTAATTTAATGCCAGAATCTGTATTAATTACCTGTTAATATCATCAACAAGAGACTCGTCTCCAAGCTCATTCAAACAGTGGAAAAGGTTGATGATTCGTTCTGATGAGATGTCTTCCTTCCTGATCTTCTCTTTGATATATTGAACTGTTTTGTTGATGCGCTCTTCTCTAACACATAATTGTGGTAGCAACACATGCAGGGATGAGCGGATTCCAGGTTTCAACAGCGGAGCCAGGCCAAGGAGGAAGCGCACAAAAAGATCCAATTGTCCATTCTTGCTTTGCAGGGCTTTTTCAACAGCAAATCTGTAAAGATCAAACATGGAGTGCCTGAATAGCCAGTTGATCTTCTCCTTCAATGTCTCGCCTAGGGGGTTCCTGGTCCTCTGAGCTGCCTTTTCATTAAGAACATAAAGAGCTGCTAAGAATTCCTGTACACTTAGGTGCACAAAGCTGAACATATTCTCTCCAGTTGCAGCACTCTCAACACTGAATATCTGTGTACAAACTCCAGCCTGCAATGCTCCAGAATTCACGTTAATACCACACTCTTGCAGGTCCTTCTCATAGAATATCAGTGTGCCGTCCTCCAGATGTGTGTATGCTAGTTTCCCAAGTAAAACCAGGAACTTCCCTTTTTCTTTAGCACTCATCTTCTTGTCCAAGTACTTTTCATTCATTTTTTGGATCTGAGAGACACTATAAAGTGCGTACATTTCCGTCAAGGTTTTGGTTGGTGCTTCTTTGCTCTCATCTCTCAGTATTTCATCTTGCACACTCAGCATGATATGGCAGAATACTGGTATGTGACACAGGATGTGGAGGCTTCTGTTCTTCTTGATATGAGCAATGACTCTCTTTGCCTTTTCTGGATTTGTGATGCTCTTCTGAAAGAACAAAATTTTCTGGTCATCGTTGAATCCTTGCACCTCTGTCAAGAGGGTGAAGCACTCCTCTGGGATCAGACTGGCCGCTGCTGGTCTGGTTGTAACCCAGATGTGTGCAGAGGACAGTAGCATACCTTTAATGACACTTGCTGTTAGAATGTCAACTGATGACTGTTTGTCAGGTTTAGAAATCCACTCGTTGAAGTCCAGCTGGAGTCTGCTTTCATCCAAACCGTCAAAGACAAAGAGAATTTTGCATCCACAGAATTCAGGGACATTTTTCAAGCCTTTGATATCAGGGTAGAATGACAGAAGAAGATCGAAAAGGCTGCGCTGTTCTCCTTTCTTCAAGTTCAGCTCTCGAAACAAAAGAACAAAAACAAAGTCTATATCTTGATTGTTTTTTCCCTCAGCCCAGTCCATGACAAACTTTTGCACTGCAACAGTTTTCCCCACACCAGCAATTCCCAAAGTCAAAACTTTTGCAGCAGAGTTGGCTGTGAATATGTCTGCCATCTTGACTTGTTCATCTTTAGAGCTTGGTCTAGCCCCAATTTGTCTCATGTCAATTGCTGCCACTTCGTGATCACTGTTGACTCCCCCGGTACAACCCTTTATGATGTAAAGCTCAGTGTACATGTCTTGCACGCTGTACTTTTTAGAATTTTGATGTAATGTTGAAAACCTGTTTTTCAGATGGGCCTGAAGCTTCCGTTTAAGTGATGATTTTGTAACTGTCCGTGAAGCATCTTTGTGAAGACAACAAAAATGAAATGTAATATGGTGAGATGAGGAAGTAATTGTTTATGTAATGCATATGATATCTTCATTTTAAGATATGCATTTAATTGTTTAGATTTTAAAGAAAACTGGGACATGTTGATTTGTGAATGAGGTTTACAAGGCCCCTTATGCAATATGTTAAATAGTCAATTTCATTTAATTACCTGAGATAACAGAATTGACCAAAATATGCATGGTGTTAACACATTGATAGTTGATATTCCACTGGACACAGTGGTGACAAAGCTGACATAGGAACGTTACCTCCCCTCTGCTGGGGCTGAGGCACTGCTGGGCTCATTGCTGAGCGCCGAAGATCCTCCAGCAGAAGAGGGTTATGCTTCTTAAGAGCCTCATAAAGCTTCTCTTGGGCCACACCTCCTTTCTTCTCCAGCATGGTTATGAGGGCAAAGTTCTTTCTCTGGCTGGTTGATTGGCATTGCACCTCTTCCCTCTCCAGACGAGAGAGGACCCCGCCATCCTCCAGGTCGATCAGAAGAGGTGCAAGGATACCGAGACGGATCTCTAGCTCCCCCTTGTGTTTTCTGAAGAACTCTGATTTCAAAAGATGGTCATAACAAAGAAGTTATGTGATTTGTTTGATAGTGCCTCTCCATGTGCAAATTTTAGTCTAAAAGAACTGGTAAGGATAGATGAACATAGGCATTGAAGTGGATGAAAACATACCCTGTCTTTCCGATGTCAAACTGGCCATAGCTGTGAAACCATCATGTCAGAAACACATAGAAACACAGGTTAGTCTGAAGGGTGGAACTGAAAGTGTGTGTGTGTGTGTTTGTGTGTGTGTGTGAGAGAAATAAGTTGTGAAAGTTCACAGTTGCATTACTCAGCATTACTCTATTACTATTACTAAATTAACGTTACATGTTGGAATTAATTAATTCATGTTACATGTTGGAACTAATATGAAATTAAATACTAATACTAATATTAATATTAAAGACTCATGTCAATTACTGATTAACTAATACTAATATTAATATTAAAGACATAATCATGTCAATTACTGATGATTCATGAGATATTAAAGAATGAGGTAATGCATAAATCATGAATTAATTCATATTCATTTATGATAATTCATGTTCCCTTACTGTAATGTGTCACTGTTGAGTCTAGAAAGAATCCTCATGAGATCACATGAGATTACCACATATTTACAGAAAAATTGAGAAATAAACTGTCAAAATGGTTACCTAAGCTGTTCTTGTCATTGATTGTAAATATAGAATATAGCGGCAAATGCCTCATCCTGTATGTTGTGTGTGGTGTTTGTATTGGTACTTTTATTTTGACATCTGTAATTGCCATCAAAGTCATCAAAGCATAGGTGTAGTAATGAATGAATGGATATATGCACTTGGGTACAGGTATGGCGGCATGGGGAGGGGGTGAGTAGGGAGAGCACATTTTTGTTTACCATATCCTGTTGTATCTTTTGTATGGAAACCCACTTTTATGCATAGAACATGAATAGATGACAATGAAGTTGAATCTAATCTAATCTAATGTACAAACAGTCAATGGTAAGTACTGTTACTTTGACATGTGCATCCTAGTGATTATTCATGTTTGACAAAATGACCAATATTTATATTTTTATATATTAATGATCTGTCAAAGTACATAGGTGGTGTTTTTATGTGACTACACTGTATGATGAAATCCTCAAAACTGTAAACATCAATCCTGTTACTTTTCAGAGTAACAGGGGTGACATTAATCAGTGTCAACCTTCAGTAAATGTAAAGTATATTAAAGTAAATAAAGTTAGTCTGTAATTGTATTACTTAACAAACATTCGTATACAGTCAATGGCTCTTGTCACTGTGATGGCCCACTTAGCTCTAACTGCTGTGTTTGGGTGTTTTGGTGTAGCCCAGTGCAATAACATAAATACCCAGATAAAAATAGCAGGTGTGGTTATGAGGGATTGGTGTTGTTAGGGCACATTGGTCAGATATGAACTTGTTTTTTCCCCTTTCTCCGTGTTGAAAGATGAATTTAGCCTAATATTGCCAGACTCAAATTCTAATGTGGCTATAGTGCACCACAGGTAACACACCATTTGGATTTAATTATGGGGTGTCTTTCAACTTTGCCTGCAAGTCAGCTGGAATTTACCCTGCCCGCAAAATTTGAGGATATCAAACACCATTTTTATGTTCGTCTTTTAAAGTTATTGCACGGTCAATATCTGTTATACCAGACGCAATAGCAGAATCTTAACATCTCGCTTTTCCAGCAACAGTGATTTTGATAAACAAAATCAACTGATGACGTGAATGACTGCTTAACTATTGCTCATCTGTCCATCATTGTATAAGGCCTGCACAAATTATTTGACTGGTTTGAACACATCTTAATTAGTCATATAGACTTCTCAATGAAGCGACTCCAGACCGAATTTCCTGTCCTCAAATTTTGTGGGCAGGGTAAATTTGGGCTGGCTTCCAAGATGAAGTGATGGAAGGAGCAACGAGTATCACACATACCCAGTGTTGGGAACGTTACTTTAAAAAAGTAATTAGTTATAGTTACTCACTACTTGTTCCAAAAAGTAACCGAGTTAGTAACTGAATTACTCTATGATAAGAGTAACTCGTTACCAGGTAAAGTAACTATTTGCGTTACTGTTAAAAAAAAAAATGTGTTGCAAGGCATGAAACGTCCTCACTTTAGATGAGCTCACAAAATATCATTAGCTAACCACTTGTAACTCCTGAGTTAATTATTAATTATAGTATTAGGAAGTGGTTTATAAAATATGTATCCTCACCCTAACTAATCATTAGTGCATGTGTATGTAACAACTGTTAAATAATGGAAATATTACTTCATCAAAAAACATATTATTGCATAATTTATTAAGTATTAACAATAACGTAAACATGTTTTAGATATAGGCTTATTTACTATGAACAAACTATGTATAACTGCGTGAACAAATGCTTTACTGATGATACATTATGTATGAACAAGAAATTACTAATGATGAACAAACCATTAACTAATAAGTAACAAAGGCTTAATAAATTATGAATTGTGTGTAGTTATTATAAAGTGTTACCTTGGTCTTTAATCCTAAAACATCTCTTCTTCATCTAGCATATACAGTAGGTGTTTTTTAATCTGTATTACTTGACTTCTTCCCAAATGAGGATAAAAACATCTGTCAAATCCCTACATGTAATGTTTTAAAAACAGGTGAAACAAGCGACTCCTTTCTAAATCAATTCCCATACACTCTTCATACACATACACACACTTAAAAACGATGCGTAAATATTGGACAGCATATCGGTCTGAGCCGAAAGAACATCTCAAAATTGTAAACAAAAACTGAAGATATATTCATCACAGTCCACAGACAATCTGGAACAACATATTGTATTTCAACCTTGGCTGATGACCAAATGATGTTATATATTTTAACACAGAGGAGCACACTGTATAGACACAACATCTCCATGAGCTCACACTCATCATAATTTAGGCTATGGTCCACCTTACCTCAGTATCTAGCAGAAAATGTCTCTTGGTCCCTCCTCAGCTCTCCCAGAGAACACCGCAAATGACTGTGTAAGAAGCTTGAAATGGCATTAAAGCACTGTGATGCCAGTCTCTTGCACAGGAAGAGACAGCGATGCACGTAAAAAAAAATAGGTAGGCGGTGCTGAATTTCCCCCGGGGATCAATAAAGTATCTATCTATCTATCTACCTATCTATCTAGTTTTGTGTGAGTGTTTTCAACTGTATTCTGTGCATACAGTTATGCCCTATCAGCGTAGACCAGGGGTGTCAAACATAAGTTCCCCCAGATATTTTGGGTAGGAAAAAAAAGATATTCACATTCAGTTGTCTTCAACAATGTTTCATAAGCAATAGCTCTATGAACTAGGACAAACTGACATGGAAGTAAGGTATTAGGGTATAAGAGAGAAAGAACAGTATGGACCCTTTCAAGAGAGTTCCATTATCAGCATCATAGTTGGCCCCACAAGACTTCCTTTTTAACATTCCATATGTAAGGGATAATGTATAGAACGCCGGTCATTATGGGGAAAATAAGTCCCGACAGGGCGAACCGGACCCTGACGCGCCAGCGGAGGGGTCTTGTTTCGCCCTGAAGGGACTTATTTTATCCCGCTTATTATACGGCTACTTGCCAAAACGAAAAAATAAACTCCATGACATGTCTCTTTACACTTATTTGTTACCGTTTCGTCGTGGCTTTTGCTGAGAAACAAATAGTTCGCAACACACGCTGAACTTGAATCAAACATTCTTTAGAACACAGCTGATCAACCGTCTGCTTTCACTTTTGAATGAAATTCCAAGCGCAAACTCCGTTGCCATTGAAAGCGGTCATTCTTGTTTTCAGAGGTCCTTTCCCAAGAAATAATGACCGCTAGAACTTTCGGAAATCCCATTCAAGTCAATAGAGCATTCTACTTGCATTGTGAAGAGCCATATAATAAGTTATCTTAAAGTGCCCATATTATGCAAAAATAACTTTTTCTGGGATTTGGGGTGTTATTGTGTGTCTCTGGTGCTTCCACATTCATACAAACTTGTAAGAAAAACCATCCATGCTGTTTTGAGTGAGATACAGGTTTCAGAATTGATCCCACCTTCAGCCTCTGGGTGAGCTGTAGAGGAAGTAGATTGGGGCCCAAATAGAACGTTCAAGCATTGTTTTTGTTTTTATTGATGAAAGTTTCCTGAAACTCTCTTCACCTCCTCGTCAGACAGCCTGGGAATACCCATACAAACTTTAGGCAAATTTGGGATTTGCTCTGCAGATCCGTCTGGTCAGGAGGCCATTGAAGCCCATTTCCAATGTCCCTAAAACACAGGCACACAAATACAATCACTTATCCGGCATGGACGCTACCCTTTTGAAATTATTTGTCAAGAGTTTACTGTACCAATTTCAGTTTAATTTTATTGCTACAGTAGTTACGCCCCTGCTGGAAATCGTAAGTCAATGAACCTTTTCCAGACCCACTCCCTACATCATAAAGCCACGGCCAAGAGAGAGGCTGATTTTGGGCCGGGACTGGCCCAGATCTGGCAGATTCCCTTCACATTCTATGCTGTAACAGTGACCTGACATTTTCAGGTCAATCAAAATATGAACATGAATTCCACATTTAGAGCATGTGGTTCTTTTGGTGAGTTAACCTACTTTCTTAGATTTGGGTGAATTCCACACACCTGCTACACATTAGATACATATACGAATATGGAAGCTGATGTGGTTAAGGTGAGATGTTTTTAGTTCACTGCTGATTGGTCGACCAGTTCTTTCTTCCTTTTACAGGCCATGGGCGAAAGAGCAGGAACCAGGGGCATAGCACAAGATCCTGGGCCCCCATGTTCCTCAACCCCCCCCCTACTTTACTGTTACTACATTCTAACTTCATTTTTTCTGGTCTCTGCTTCACCATAGTGGCCCTGGTGAGTGATGTCATTTTCACTGTTGGTCTCTGAAGCTGCGTCTCAGCCAAACAGCATAACCAGTAGAGCTCCACAAGTCTTCATGATGAACTGATTCTTCTGTCTTCTTTTAATGTACTGCTTGTTCTTGCTCTCAAATATATATACTGTGGCCTGATTACACATTACCAAGTCGTGACCTTGGGACGTGCAGCTATTAATCAAACAAATAGAATCATAAATAATGCACACGTGAGCTGTCCATAGTGGCCCTGGTGAGTGATGTAATTTTTACTGATGGTCTCTCCCGTATGTGTGTGCTGTGCTTTGTCAGCATAAACCACATAAACAACATAAACTCCCAGACCCCCCCCCCCCCCCCCCCCCCCCCTTGAGGAAGAGGAGTTCGATTAATTTAGATTAATTAATCACAGAGTATGTAATTAATTAGATACATTTTTTAATCGATTGACAGCCCTAAATATTAACATCACCCACATACATGCAAGTTAAAAAAATATATATTTAGGATACATATATTAAATCTCTGTGCAATTGACTGTAAACTACACATTTAATTGTCTCTCACAATATGATTCTCCTCTTGCACAAAGGGGAGTTGATGTTATAGCAGTGACGTATAGTGGCCATGTGTCCTTGTTGTTTAGTGAGGAGCTTCTGTTTCAGAGTGTGTGTGTGTGTGTGTCCATTGTAATTGGTGGCTTCAGCGCCCAGCACCCATTCAGCAGTGACTGATGAGCAACAGCCAAGCCAGCATCTAACTCCTGTGGCCAGGCAGGTTTCTAAAAACGGGTGTATGCAGGTGTTGGGGTCCTGCGGATATTTACATCTCCAACACAGCAGGACTTATGGACAATCCCTATGTCCTTCCAGATACAAACCTTTTCTTGCAGTGAAATATTCTGATAAATAATGTGATTTTAAATAATGTGATTTTTCAAGTGTTGTTTATGGTATTATGTTATTTTGTTTATTCCTGGTAACGTAATTCACTCTATAAGAACAATCTTCCATATTTCATTTTTACATTTTTATTTTTATAAGTTTTATTTTTATTTATCATTCAAAACAAAACTATCTGTATATAATCCTTTGTTGTGGTGATGTTTCACTAGCTATTGTTTAGCATTGTTGTTTATGGTCAGGAATTCCTGTTGTGATCATGATAATGTTGTCCTATGTAAACCACCATCTATAGCGACAACATCTCTGAAAAGTAACATTATTCCAGCTAAATCCCATCCCATCTATTAGATCCCATCAAATCTAAAAGCATATAAATAAAGCTGAAATGTAATTTCATATCTTTTTTTTCTGTGGGCAAAAAGGACAGGGAGCATGCAAGAGGGGTGCGGTGGCGACACAAACATGTTTTTGGAGGGTTGCGCCTTAAAAAAGCTGCTGTTATTAAAGTACAGAAATGCATCAATTGCAGTACTTCCTATGGGCAGGAATAAAAACAAAACTTGATTTTAACTTTTAGGTCTTCCACTAGGTGGCACTACACCATAAATGAGCAGCTATAGGCTGCTTATGGTTGGCCCCTGGGGACCCAAAAGATTCTATTCTGTATCAGCTTAGTGGGGTTATATGCCAATCCAATTCCATGTGCTCCAGTGTCCCAGGAATCTTTGACCGAAAATTGGTGTTAAAAAAAAAAAAACTTCAAAATAACTGTGCTGTTCTAGCAAGCATAATATTACTACTACTTACTACTACCAAAGTCCTTTTAGGCAAGTCCCTCCACTCGGCGGCCATATTGCAGCGCTTTTTGGGCACTCATCGGGCATCCTATTCGGCAGAAATGCGTGTGCGCAAGGCTTCACGACACCAATCTTGCTCCAGCAGCGAGTTCACAACATATGATTGGCATGATGTCTTCACAACACACCATATGATTGGCTCAATGTATTCACATCACACCACATGATTGGCTCAATGTATTCACACATCAACGTAATTCAGAGGAAGGGGTGGGATATGTGTAGACAACGGCCATATTGGCGCTACAAACTAGACCCATGCATTTCTATGGAGGATGTTTTGAGTGCTGTGCAGAGCTAGTGAGCGGAGCTGAGCGGTGTGAATATCCCGCTCCTCGCTCAGGTGGCTGTTCACTCGGCCACTTCTCCACTCAAAATTCACGTCAGGCCGCTCCGCTCAATTTCGCTCCCCGCTCCACTTCAAAATCCTCACGCTCCAGTGAAATCGCTCCACGCTCGCTCCAATTTGAAAGAGGGAGAAATAATCTACAAGCCGAATTGTCACCTTAGAAAACTTAAATCCCAAAGAACTAAGAGAAACGGCAATGTCACTCATAGAGCATGTATTGTAAAAGATAGCCTAATGCAACACCCACAGTGCAACAACGAACAAGCTTGGCAACGTAGGCTACACATAAGCATTGCCTAAACATATGTTAAAAAAAAACATAGTCCAGTCCATACAACTTCATTTCAATTTCGTAAGAAATACTGGACTATGTTTTTAAAAAAAAAAAAAAAAAAACGGCGACAAAATTGTGAATTTCCAGAGCGTGTCACAACACACTCAGCAATCGACTCCTACGGACTTTCCCCTGAAGATGGCAGCAAAGATGGCAACATTTCCGGAAAGGTACTGGCTTGATGAAATTCATTCTGGACTCTCTATCCGACCACATAAAGACCTCGGGATACTTCGGTTTGGCTTTAGGGACCCTCTACTCACTACAACGTAAGTGCAATGTTGTTTGGAACTGTAGAAGAGGTATAAAAATAGCGTTTTGTAGCGGCGAAATGATATGCCCACGTCACTTCCAGGCTAACGAGTTTTGACTAAAAACGGTAACATCGAACTTTCTCAAAACACATCCGAATGACATGATTTGGATGTCAACTCAACATATGTACTCCCAATCATCTGTAAATTGATCTAAAGTGCATTTTACTCTGGATAATTCCTTTAAAGCATAGGCCATTCAAATTGCTCACGTTTTCCTTTGCTCTCCGTAGCACACTCCGCGTGTGGGAGAATTTTTTATTTTTCTCATTGAATGTTTAGTATTCCTTATATACATGTAATTAAATCTTATTGCCATCTCCTTACTCTGACCCTTGTGTTTTCTGAAACTCCTATGTTAGAATGTTTAGTTAAATTAACCCTTGTGTCAATTGTGGGTAACCCCAGGATGCGGGGTCATAAACATTTCTTATCTTTGTCAAAACACTAGATGGTTAAGTGGGGTTGTAAACATTTCTTATCTCTGTTAAAATACCAGAAGGTTAAGTGATTAATGGAGGGTGACAACTTGTGATTTTCCATGGGTGTGGGGTAAGGTATAAGAGTTGGCTTCACCCACAGATGTGTGGGCTTGTTACTTCGACATTTCATGTGTGTAACATGCTCCCGGCGTCGTGAATAAAGCTGCAGTCTCATACCAGTTGTCTTGGATTAATTTTGACCACACGCGTCTTCTTAAATTCCAAAATAAATCTCACTGGAACAGTGTCACCACATAGTTGTTCTTGCTCTGCATTGTTTGTATAGTTGTTTTGTAGGAATAGTACGCTTGTAAGCCCTATGACCTTCAGTTTCCTTTCTAAAATATTTAGCGACTTCATCCCCAACGAACTCACTGTAACGTCAGCACGCTGGACTATGTGCTACGGACTCTGGGACAGTGCATTCTGGGATACGGGGGAGAACTCTGGGGGTTGTTTGTGTGTGTTAATGCCTTTATTTACTGTTTTAATGTCCGTGTTTTAGTGTAGCGGGTTACCCTTTTAGGTCTTCCTCGTGTGTGATCCTTTTTGTGTGGGGGGCTGCGTCCACCCCTGTTTGTGTAGTGTGTGTGTGTGTTTGACTTGCCTAGTGTGTGCTGTTTTCATGATCTGCGCCCCTGCCCCTGAGTTTGGCTGTTAGCCACTGAAAGTGGCCTTTACACTTAACTGTGACTAGGCTAACTCTGTACATTACTATGGCAAGTGTCATTGTTCTGAAATACGAGAATCGTCTAGGTGGATTTGGTTATGCCTTAGAGTCGTGTGAGCGGTACCGGAGCGAAAATGAGCGGAACAGGGGGTCGTTTCTAGAAAAGTTAGCAACGACGTTGCTCAACCACCATGGTACGACGCAACTTGTGACCAAACAACGACATTGTTACACCTGTTTCCAGAAAGCATCGTACCTGTGTCGCAATTCGCTACCTCCGATGTTCGAACACTGTAGTTCCAAGAACGTTGTTGATGATGCGATACATATCATTGGTGGAAACAGTGGCAACGTGTAATACCCCACCCCCTAGAAATTCTCTGCCACGGCCTATGTTGACATTTTTCTAATTTAAACCAAGTGATTAATGCTGGCATTGTCATCGTCATCTGCAAAAAAATCTAAACCTATTGCAAGTATATAAAATATTTTACTGAAGCCGACCAATATGTGCCATTATTTGTGTTTAATATCTATAGCCTGGACGAATGTCTGGGTATCATTTATATTATTAATTGTCTCATGGCTAAAAAGCAGCGCGTCAGTGCACTACGCGCTCGGCCGGAGTTCGCATCCTATTTTTCACCTCTGAGTAAGAGTAGGCCTACGAGACACAACAATAGGTTTTGACCATACATAGGTACAAGACATCAGTCAAAAACTACTGAATCTACGTGTCACACTAGTTAACCAGCAGGTAGCGAGAAGCAAGAGGAGAATCTCACATCATAAGAAAATCGAACCTACAATGTTGGGATAACAAGTCATCTGCTTTAGCCACTACACCATTTATCATTGCTGTTGTAAGAGTCTGTGAAGATTATAATACTAAAAGCAAGACGATACTCAAATTAACATAAATAGCAAGAATGATCCAAGTAGGGGAGTCAGTGTCTTAATCAAAATTAAGCTACAGGATAGATCAATCATTGAATCACGAGATAAACATCCACTTCGCAATTTTTGGTTAGTTGTGATTTTTGGTTAAGCGCTCCGGACACCAACAGGAACTACCAAGGAACGACACAAGTGCGACTGCCTTTTGGGATTGATATTTACATCTGCAATCAATTGAAGACTTTCCTGACATTATAGTCACACTGTAATCAATGTAAATACTGTAATTCACAACATGCTTGACTTTACTAATGTGTTGTAAACATACACACACACACACCACCATCACCACCACCACTCCTAAAATGGCGCTTGTTCCATTGTTCTTGTCATGGGTCTGTTCTGATGCTTGGCTACATGGTGAAGAGCAGGTGTCCAGAGAATGTGGTGTGGTGGTTAGGATTATCTCTAACCCAGGCATGATGCCACAGCTTCAGATAGACCACATCCCCCACTTCCAGCAGCAGAGAAGCCCCGTTGGAGGCAGCCACATGGCGAACGTTCCCAGCACTGTAAGCAAGGACAACATGCTCTCCGTTTTTGTGGAGAGAGACTCCAGTGGGTGTTGATGCATGACCATTCCCAAAGACGAAGACATCAAAGTAGTAGACCCCCCTAACTGGAGCTGTGAAGGCCCCTGAGACAGACAGAGAAACTGATCACATCAACTGTCCCCCACAGCAAACACACAGGTGTACTCAATCTAGGCCTACCTGCTGAGAGGAAGTTACATTTCAGTATTTCATTTTAACTGAGGCTTCAATATGTCGAGAAAAAAGGGCCATGTCAGATGAGGCACCGATTTGAGGCTTGTTTTCCTAAGTACGTGCCTAATGACTAACAAGGCCTTGGTTTGTGTGTGTAACGTCCAAAGGTTTGTTAGGATACACAGTGCAAGCCCATGTCTACTTCTTTGAGTTGTTTGTACTCTTAAAACAAACAACTCAAATGGAGTGTCAACTTTAACTTTAGGCTACCCTGCATCTTGTCATTTGCGTGAAATGTAGGCTAACTTTAGCCTCCGTTGTCATGGATCATAAGTCTCTTATTAAAATTATATGCTGAGGAATATGATAAAATATTTTGTTAATGTTACTACCCTGTTATTTAGCCTACATGATTTCAGTTTTTTCTATTGAGCATGGAGGTTTCTCTTCCACCCTACAACGTTTGGGCTGCCTATGAATAACACTTATATGTGTCATGTGTTTATGATAATTATTATTCCGTTTGAGACGTTATTCAATTTCTAATCTAATTAAAAGTGCTAGTGGTGCTTTTGGGTGTTCCTTTAACATCACAAATACATTTACTGAAAGCCACTCCTACCTGTGTTTGGGTTGTAGGCATTTCCTATGTTGGTCAAGACGTGTCTGTAGACCAGGTTAGTGTGTGTGTTAAACGGTCCTGTAGTTACATCTTCAGATGCTACCAGTGAGGCAGAGAAGGCCACCCTCCTCTCTTCTCTCTCCCTCCTCAGCTCCTCCACCTGGCTCCCCGTGAGGTTCACTCTGCCTCCTACAGCTCTCACAGCTGCTGCTTGCTCCTCCTGTTTCTCCTTCAGCTCCTGAATAACAGCTCTCTGCTCCTCGACTGTCTTCTCACTGGCTCTCAGTCTGGTCTCCATGGCCTCCACCTGTGTCTTAGTGTATCTGAGCTCCACTCTCTGCTCCACCACCAGAGCGCTCATCTCTCTCAGCACAGTGTGGATGTCAGGCTGGCAGGTTTGTTGGGTGGAGGCTGCGTCTGCAGCTTCAGTTCTCTGTGCTGCACCCATAACCTCATCTTCTCTGGTCTCTGCTTCACCATAGTGGCCCTGTTGAGTGATGTCATTTTCACTGATGGTCTCTCCTCCAAGCTGCATCTCAGCCAAACAGCCGCACAGCAGCACTAGTAGAGCTACACAAGTCTTCATGATGAAAGTGGACAATTCTTCTGTCGTCTTCTTCTGTACTGATTCTGATTGCTCTTGCTCTCAAACATATATACTGTGTCCTGGCTACAAATTGCCACATCGTGTCCTTGATACTCATCAAACAAACACAGTTGTAAATGATGTGCACGTGAGATGTAGGCCATGTGACTTGTTGTTAAAAGCAGCTCAGGTGTGTATTATTGGTCAGAGTGGTGCTAATGTCACCATCAATCATATCCCACTGCAAGACAAACATCTTCATCCATCTGAGGAAGAGGAGGATCTGCACTTCAGTGGTCATTCCAAAGCTACTTTGGTTAAGGTCTCAATGATGATCTCAGGCAATAGTGTCCATACATTTATTAAACCCTGACTTGCCTGAATCTCTGTAAGTGGGTCAGACTTAAACATTTAAATCTGAAGATCATCTTCAAAGTTTAAGTACAATGTAGAGTATACATCTAAAGCATTTTATGTGTAACTAATGAGAAACCCATGTGGATGAGACGCATGAGTACAGACTCACTATAGACACATCTGTTCCAAGATTTCCTCTACTGGTTTG
The DNA here is from genome assembly GCF_018492685.1 of Alosa sapidissima. Lineage (NCBI taxonomy): Eukaryota > Metazoa > Chordata > Actinopteri > Clupeiformes > Clupeidae > Alosa > Alosa sapidissima. The sequence goes on along the minus strand of NC_055972.1, from coordinate 5,798,464 downwards.
TGTTTACATGTGTCATGGGTGGGTGATAAGAAGTCAGTAGAGCTCATATCTGCTGCTTTACTAAGACCAAAGGTTCCCACGATTAAATGCCATCAGTCTTACACTCATAAATGAAGGTGTGCATGTGAGTTATAGTGCCCATATTTCCTTGTTGTTTAGCTGACAGCTGCTGATTCAGGAACCAGGCACTGTTTGTTAAACACGTGGAGTAGGTGCCAAAGGGGTGTGTGTGTGTGTATGAGGTCCTGCTGTTTACCCTGAAGTGACTAAATGACATCTCTGTGATTGTGACTCATGTCACAAACACAGTTGCACCCCCCTCCATGGTTGGTTCATCAATGCCTTGAAAATGCTTGAAAAAATTGAAAATGGGTGGATTGGTTCTGTTCGATCATGAGACACAAGGTTGATGTTCTTATCCGTAAGATTATTTTGAGGGAGGACCTTCATTTTCCACTGGACTGAATTAAGTATAAGTATATATGCCCTTTTGATCCCGTGAGGGAAATTTGGTCTCTGCATTTATCCCAATCCGTGAATTAGTGAAACATACTCAGCACACAGTGAACACACAGTGAAGTGAAGCACACACTAATCCCGGCGCAGTGTGCTGCCTGCAACAACAGCGGTGCTTGTGAAGCAGTGAGGGGTTAGGTGCCTTGCTCAAGGGCACTTCAGCCATGCCTACTGGTCGGGGTTCGAACTGGCCACCCTCCAGTTACAAGTCCGAAGCGCTAACCAGTAGGCCACAGCTGCCCCAATATTAGTAGCAGTAAATATTCTGATGTAATAGCCATATCTAGTGTCTCTTATATAGTTCATTGCACTTAAAACGCTATTTTGTGTGTTACTTTGAAACTGTCAGACTCACACACCAAACATGGCCCTGTCAGACTCACACATCAAACATGGCAATCATTATTAGTTTTATTCATGAGATACAAAACAAAACATCAAAACAAAAGAAAACAACCCTTCCTTACTGTGATTTCCCAACTATCAGCCACGGCTCATACATTGATTTTGACAAATTTCTTCAGCTATGAGGTTAATACACGGGGGCAGTCAATATGGTATTAATAAGGTTTTGTTTCTTTTAACTTCCATAAAACAATGTTCTGCGGCTTATACACAATGCGGCTAATACACAATGTGGCTTATACTAAATGCAGCTAATACACAATGTGGCTTATACTAAATGCAGCTAATACACAATGCGGCTAATACACAATGCGGCTAATACACAGGAAATTACTGTAGTGTCATTTCTCTATTCATTTGCATCCAGGATAAGAGTGAATAGTGATGCTGCAGTGTAGTGATAACTATAGCGGCCAGAACGTGTTCTTTATGGAAATCGTTGTACATGTGTGTTTATTTGGGGTGTTCAGGTGCTGTGTTTCCTTTATACACTGTTCTTGTTCATTTCTTACAACTAGTGCAGTGCCCGTTCAAACATGCTATGCCTGTAGCCCAATTACATGCCTGCAGGTACTGTAGGCCTGCTTTAAAAATAGGATGATAGGGAAAAACATAATTCCAGGTAAGCATTCAATAATGAATAGACCTACAGATAATATACTAATATAATAAATGTGAAGTGAGCAGAATTTAAGCATGTGACATTTTTTACAAATCAAAATGACATAATCCTAACAGCTGTTTTGAGTCATGGCTATATGCTTAGCCTATTGAATAACTTGATGATAGAGAAAACAAACCATTTTGTGGAATAATGCATCATATGAAATTTGCAACGGTGTGACTCAAAAACAGTCTCTGGTGGCCTATAAGTGACATCACACTCTGTCTGCCACTCAAAGAGTATGTGCACTCTGCAGGATTCTGTCTGCACAAGAAAAGTAGGTGGCCAGAGAAGGTGGTGTGGCGGTTCTGACTATCAAACACCCATGCATTGGGCCACACCTTCACATAGACCACATCTCCCACCTCCAGCAGCAGAGAGGCTCCGTTTGAGGGATTTATAATGCCGCTTGATTGATGACTGTAAGCAATAGCAACATGCTCTCCATTTTTATGAAGAGTGAGTCCTGTACCTCTTAAAGAACCCATTCCATAAAGAAACACAACCAAGTGGTAGACCCCCTTTACGGGAGCTGTGAAGATCCCTGTGACAGATAGAAATTCAGAATAGAGAAAAATGAGACATTAAAAATATGTAAATAGGTAAAGAGTGAAGACGGCATGCCTGCTTATACAATGTTAAACAATTTACAAAATTGTATTTTCCTAGTACATTGGATTAAAAAAGAGACACAACTGCTGTTATGCAGTTGTACTGGTGGTTCCAAAAAAACAGATACAAGGATACAAGGATACAAGGAAGTTTATTGGCACATGCATATAGTTACTCGAAGTAAGAAATGCAGTGAAATTATGTCTGATGTCAGCCTATTTGTGCATTAATGGGGGGGGGGGGGGGGGGGTAAAGAGTGCAGTAGAAGAGGGGTTAGATTAAGTGGCAAGGGCTGCATAAGAAAGGTGGGGGAGGATTGGGATTGGGTGGGGGGCACCAACAAGGAGCACCCAAGAGCAACAGGGGCAAGGAAAAACTCCCTTACCAAGGAAGAAACCTTGGGCAGATCCACGGCTCAAGGGGCTAACCCAACTGCCAGGGGTCTTGGTGTGTGTGTTGGGGGGATGACAGGGGAGATGGGATAGTGTGCTGTGTATGTGGGGAGAGGGCAGTGTGCAATATGTGTGTTGGGGAAGCTTCCTCATGAGACAATGTGCTGTGTATTGGCGGGGGGGGGGGGGGGGGCAGTGTGCTGTAAGTATGTTGGGGATGTGTGTTGGAGAAGCTTCCTGATGAAATGTGCTGTGTATGTAGGGGCAGAAAAGCTAGGCAATCAAGGACATGGGTAGATGGAGGAGAAATCAAAAATAATAAATAAAAAGTTCTATGGAGATGTGCAAAAGTTGGAGAAAGTCAGATATGTGTGTGTGTGTGTGTGTGTGTGTGTGTGTGTGTGTGTGTGTTTTGACGTGTGATGAAATAAGAAAATAAATAAAAGGTCTGTAGCATAGGGAGAGGGATGTAAAAGTGCTAAAAGTCTTGTCGGTGTGTGTGTGTGTGTGTGTGGGGGGGGGGGGGGGGGTCATGAGTGCTGAGTAGTGAATGAGTGCAAAGTCAGTATAGTGTGAGTTCAGAGTTGGGAAATGTTTGAGAGTGCTGAGGAGTGAATGTGTGCAAAGTCAGTATAGTGTGAGTTCAGAGTTCGGATGGCCTGGGGATAAAAACTTCTCCTGAGTCTCTCAGTTCTGGCTTTGTGACTACATAGGCGTCTTCTTGATTTCAGCGGTAGGAATAATCCATTGTTAGGATGAGAAGAGTCCTTCAGAATCTTTTGGGCTCTTAGGAGTACTCTTCTGGAATAGATATCTTGTAGAGCAGGGAGTTGAGTTCTTATAGTACGTTCAGCTGAGCGCACTACTTTCTGCAGAGTACTACAATCTCTAACTGTGGAGTTCCCATACCAGGTGATGATGCTACCAGTTAGAACACTCTCAACCGCTGAAGTGTAGAAGGCCTTCATGATGGATGTAGAAACAATACCACTCAAGCTCCACAAGTCTTCATGATGAACCTGATTCTTCTGTCTTCCTCTGTACTGCTTGCTCTTGCTCTCAAATATATATACTGTGGCGTCATGACAGTGGTGACCTTGGGACGTGCAGATATTCATCAAACTAACAGAATCATAAACAATGCCCATGTGAATTGTAGTCTTTGTGATGCCTTGTTTTCTGAAAAGCAGCTGGTGTGTGTGCATAAACATGCATGTATGTGTGTGTGTGAACGTGTGTGTGTGTGTGTGTGTGGTTGTATGTGTTTGAGCATGTGTGTGTGTGTGTATGTGTACTGTAAGTAGAGGTGAGGGAGAATGACGGAGAGATGGAAAGAGGAATGTGTGTATTTGAGAGGTATGTTGGTGATATGTTTTAGCAAAATCATACCGTCAAAGCTGTACCTTTTTTTTTCAGGGTTTTGGATCTGGGTCAAAAGAACACAGTTACTATAACAGCCTGGGTGACTAGTGGTAATGTTTACCTGCAGACAGATTTGAAGAAAACTGTGATACTTACAAAACATTAACTGAAAGAAAAGTCTAACTTGCACAATGTGCCTTACATATTCTGCTAGTATTTGTATGACCTACAAACCACAGACAAAGCGGTGGGCTTGAGACTGGACCAACTTGTGACCCAGAGTTTGTGCTACACAATGAGGTAATGTGCCAAGTTGGCGCATAACAACCAAATGCTCATCACACACCAGCTGGAGGGGGACAATGATGGTATCATTGTGATGTGTGTTTACAAATGTGCTGATGTGATGTGTGTTTACAAATGTGCTGATGTGATGTGTGTTTACAAAATGTGCTAGGAGGTATGTGAAAAAGACTTAACATCTTCTGCTTTGCCAAGATCAAAGGTCCTCAAGATTAAGCAGCTGCCTTACCCTCATAAATGAATAAAGATTATTATGCTTGCTCATGCTTCCTTGTTGTTTAGTGAAGTGCTCCTGATTCAGGGACAGGGCACAGGACTGTAGGTCAAACACGTGCCAGGTCCCAAGGGGGTGTGACTCTGGGTGCTCTTCTTCAACCCCTAACAATGAGCCTCACCACGCTGCCCAAACAGGGGTATCTAGCCTGTAAATTATGTTGTGCATGTGTGTTGTGCTAATGTATTTGTGTGGCCTGACTGTTTAAAGTGATATCATAAATGAGTGTCATGCCACTGCTGATAGGTGACTAGCTCTGCTTTAAGTGATTCTATGCACAAGAAAGACCTGTGTGTGTGTGTGTGTGTGTGTGTGTGTGTAGATGGGAACGGCTACTCTTAGGGTCAGATAAAAGTAATACATCTCCTTACCAGCAGCCTTGATGGTCTTGAGAAACACAAAACATGCAGAGTGGCATTTGTCTCCATGTGCTGTTAAAAATTGTTTAAAATGGCCCAACACCTTTAGCAAGCAAGCTTGCATCATATCATTGATTCCAATGGGAAAGACAGCTAGCAGTCATACTAGTTACCTGTTATGAGACAGTGTGCCTATCAATGCACATCTCCCCCTTCCCAACATTCTAAATCAATTATATGGACCTTATTACATGGCTCTTCATAATGCTGCAGAATGCTCCATTCACTTGAATATTCTTCCCTTCCCAATGTTCGGCAGTCTGCTAATTCTGAATAACAGACCGTTGCTAAGTATAACAGACCGCTGTCAAGGAAAATGGGCTTTGTGCTTCTATTTCACATTACTGCGCAAGTAGTCCGGCCACTTATCACTTTAGAATACTCCGTTGCTAAGCTACGCGACTTGACCTGCAGATACTTTGTAACGGACAAACTTCCAATACATCCGGCGCAATGGATGAGTTTAATATTAGTTTTAATATTCTTGGAGATTACCCAGATTTCGATTCTTGGATGAAGGCTGAGTTGTCTTCATCAGTTAAGAAAAGAAAAAGAAAAGAAAACAACACAGAGGAAGGCAAAGAAGCGAAACGACACAAACATCTGGACGACAGAGACAGAGACAGAACTGAAGAGAACCGACGTGAAATCAATACAAAACGGACCACGGTATGGGCCATGTCAGTTTTCAAAGACTGGTTAGTGGAGAAAAAAAATGTTGGTAGACTTTGCTGATTATAATGCAGAGAGTCTCAATCAGGTGCTACGTTCTTTGTATCCATCGGTGCAAAATGCCAACGGAAAGACCTACTCAATTGCGAGTTACATGGCAATTCACTAGTTCGCCCTTCTATATGATTGCTTCAGCTAGACTAGAATGTATGGGAGAAGTGCGTGTTTGGCAAGGTAGCTGTCCGTGGTCCTGGAGTGCCTGGAGCGGATATCGCGATAGAGCGATGACCGCTTGCACCCCTCTGTGTAAGGAGGATGAGTAACAGGGCAATTGGTGAAATGGAGGAGTAGGGGGAGGAGGGGGGATGATTTCGCGAACGTCGGAGCGTGTGACGTATGGAAAAGGAGGTCGGCTTAAATAGGCCTACCCTGCGGCGGCAGTGGGTGAGTTAATTGCTGTCAATCATCCCGAAGGCTCCACCCGAACTTTGTTTAGAAAACATCATTTCACTAGTTCGCCCTTCTATATGATTGCTTCAGCTAGACTAGAATGTATGGGAGAAGTGCGTGTTTGGCAAGGTAGCTGTCCGTGGTCCTGGAGTGCCTGGAGCGGATATCACAATAGAGCGATGACCGCTTGCACCCCAAAGATCACAGAGAAAGGCCGCTACCAACTACATACGTGCTTGCTGAGCGAGTCGTAAATCCGCTAGATTGGAGCGGATGTAAGACTGGTAGGCATCCGAGGACCAACGGCCCAGTATTTTAATTTGTTGCTCCGATAAGCCGTTGAGCGCAGCTGTTGTGGCAGCTCCTATCCTGAAGGAGTGTGCGGAGTAGCGATCCGCGGGAAAACCAGATTTGACTAGAATGGTTTTTAAGAGTGTCTGGAATCTGTGGCGAGTGATGGGTAGCCCTTCGTCTGACACGAAGAGTGGGCTAGTAGATGAAGCTTGAGCTGACCGATATGAGATGTAGTGAGATAGGTATTGGAAAGGCTGAAGATCTGAGGCGGAGTTAAATGAACATGAAGACATGAACCCTTTGCGAAGGGTAGCAAGGCAGGTGGCGAGAATGCTTGAGGTAATGGGAAGGCGGGAGTCTTGGGGGACTGGATGTTGCCTACGGATACCTTTAATTAACAAGCCTATCCTGGTGTCGGAGAAGGGGCATTCGGAGCCGTGGGGGCGTTTGTAGAAGAAATGAATGCCAGCTAGGTAGACTCTAATGGAAGAGACTTTGATCCCGAGTGAAGTGTGGGCGTAGGTTATAAATGATGATATGGTGACTGCATCGAAACTGGGAAATGGTAGTGAATGCTTTGCGTGGAACTGTTTGAAGCATGACCAAGCAGTCCAGTAGGACTGCATGGTCCTGGGTGCGAGGGCTTGAAGGGCTAGGTCGGCCGTGATGGGCTGAAGATAGCTGAGGGGGTGGTTAATGGGAAGATGGTCTCCGAAAAGCTGGGGAATGGAGTAGGGTACGGGTCCGCCTCTGGAGCCGAGCTTCTGAATCTCTGGAATTTAAGACGAGAGAGAGAGTCAGCAATTTCATTGTGGCAACCGGGGACGTGCGCGGCTCTTATAATAAGCTGGTAGCTGGCTGCTATCCAGATTAGACGCCTAATAAGAGGGGAAAGCGCAGGCGATTTTGAGCTCGAGTTATTAATGACGTGCACTACGGCTTCGTTGTCGCTGTGGATTAGCACACTCTTGGAGGTCCACTCATTCCCCCAGGTAGGGCCGTGATGGCTACGGGGTAGAGTTCGAACACGGCTGACGATTCGTTTCCAGTTGTTAGCTCTCTGAACTCTAGTGGCCACGGGGATGCAAACCAGCGCCCTTTGAAAAAGCCTCCGAAGCCTGTTGAGGGGGCTGCGTCGGTGTAAACTGGAGGTCTTCTGGAGATGATTGGCAGTCGTCGTAGAACATGCACAGACCATTCCATTCATCTAAAACATCCTCCAGAGTTTGATATCGGCCAGACACTGGGCGTCTAGAGATACGACGTCTTCGAGAGATGGGGTTGCTGAGCGCAGTTTAGGAGATGCGAGATGAAAGGGCGGCCCTGGGGAATGAGTTGACTAGTGGACACTCGACCGTGCCATGACTGGGGCTATTGCAGAGGGGACAAGATGGCTTAAGTCCTAGGAAAACGCGGTTATGGAGCTCCATATCGAGCGCGCCCCAGTAGGGGTTTTGGTTCCAGAGGCCGACTCTGGCAGCGCATTTTGCTGAAAACAGCCGGTGGTAGCCTACGTATAAAAATGGGCTCCCCCGTAGGATACGGCTAGGCCGGCGATGATGGCCAGGTAGTCATTTAGCTCTTTGCGTCGACTGGGGAACACGAAACAGACGACTTCTGTGTAGTTGGTAAAAGCTACGGTGAACTCGGGGAATGACAGCATTTTTGATGCTGGGCCAGAATGTTTTAAAGACAAAACCAGTTCGCCGCAAACTAGATCCCGGTTATGAGAGGGAATAGGGAGGGAGGGAAGAATGGTAGAAAGGTCTACGTCTGCACCTGACAAAATGAGGTTCCTGGTGGACGCTGTGACGGGTGGTGGTTCGAATGCTGCAGCGTGGGGAGGCGGTGGCAGGGCCTTTGCTGTGGCTAATGAATAGCTTGGAAGCCGGAATGGGACGTCGTGATCCAAAGCACTCACTGAATGCTGATGACCCGCTGCGGCGGGCTGGTCTAGCGCGGAGCCGGGGAAGAGATGGGAAGGGAGAAAAGGGGGGAGGGAGGGAGTGGTCGCTAACGCGACCGGAAGGGGAGCAACCTGGGACAGGGTCGTGGGAAGTGGGACGGGGAAGGAAAGAGGGTTAGGGGGGAGTATCGGCGCCGGCTGAGACCAGGTGCTTGCTAACTCGTAAGAGAGATGGGGAGCTAGCGAGGTGACTCTTCGAACTGACGCTTCGTGAGTTGAGGCGTGCTGTACAGACGTGGCTCCCGGAATGGAAAGGGGAGGGGGGGAAAGGGGGGAGGGAGGGAGCAGTCGTCGGAACGACTGGAGGTGGGGCAGCCCTGGACCGAGTCCTGGCTAGGGGAGGTGGATGGGGGAGGGAAAGAAGGGGTGGGGGGAGTAGCGACGCTGTCGCTACCGGGGCTGTCTGGAGAAGTGGGGTTGGACCCGGAAATACGGCGTAGATGCGGCGGGAATGGGCCTGAGCCGCTGACGTGGCAGTGGCTGAAGCAGCGGAATGTTACGCTCTGAAGCGTGTGGTGCCGGAAAGTGCAGTCGGCGTGCCCGGTTCGCGAGGTGGCTGGTGGTGTGTGCTTCGTCCGGCTGAATGGCCGGCGGAAGGAACCGCGCCGGGATGCCAGAAGGAGCAGCTTGCTTCCTGGTCTGGGGAGGAAAACAAAGGGAGGGAGCGGGAGGGCGAAAAGACCGGGCTATCCGACTGCGTTAGAAGGCGGAGGAGATGGAACTTCCTATCCGACCTACGGAACGCGATGCCGCGGGAATGGAGAGTGCTGCGGATGCGAGCCACTGTCCAGTGGGTAGGGTCAACGCCTTGCTGGCGCTGGGTCCTGGTGCTGCTGCGAGTTGAGGCTGCTGAGCGGGAAATGCTGCCCCGTACGGGGGCAGGAGAGGAGCACCTTCTGCGACCCTGTGTCCTGGATTCCCTACGCTGGCGGCGAGGGGAACGAATAAGATTATTTTCGCCCGGCGGAGGGCCCTGGGTGTCGGGTGTTGGCGGGACGAAGTTGTCCTCCAGATCGCTGGAAGAGGCGTGGATTTCCAGTTCCATGAGCTGTCTTGTCTAAACGAACAATACGCAGACAAACGTCGGAGCGTGTGACGTATGGAAAAGGAGGTCGGCTTAAATAGGCCTACCCTGCGGCGGCAGTGGGTGAGTTAATTGCTGTCAATCATCCCGAAGGCTCCACCCGAACTTTGTTTAGAAAACATCATTTAGGGCAGGGATATCTGCTCTAAACATTTCACAACCCTTGATATAATGAACTGTGCCACGTTCAAATCAAGCAACGATGTTTTCAAATCTGTAGTTAAAGATCAACGGAAAAAGGGCAAAGACGTCAGCCAGCATCACCCCCCCATCTCGACAAAAGACCTATAACTGCTGCTCAGCAACCCAGATGTGCTCTCTTCCAACACAGCTCGTGGACTCGTCAGGAAGGTGTGGTTTGATGTATAGCTACATCTGGCAAGACGAGGCAGAGAGGGCAATCGGGACCTCACTCAAGACTCTTTCCTTCTAAAGAAAGACGAGAATGGCAACGAATATATCACTCTCGCAAATAACGCTGAGACAAAAAATCACAAAGATGCCAAAGACCCGTGCAGAGCAAATTACCGGAGCTACATCTTGCCTGACAACCCAAACTGCCCCCTTTAAAAAGTATCGCTCCCTTTGCCCCCCTGACGCCACATCTTTCTACCTGCACCCTCTCAAAAAGGACCAGCTGATACTAAACCAAGAAGCTGTATGGTACTCTCGGGAACCCATGGGTCATAATTACCTTGGCCAAATGTTACCCCAAATCAGCCAGGCAGCGGGTCTCTCCCGGAAATATACAAACCATAGCCTGCGCAGCACAGTTGTCCAACTCCTGTCTCAGGCTGGTCTGGAGAGTCGCGAAATAATGACTGTGACTGGGCACAGATGTGAGGGGAGTCTGAGGAGCTACTGGACTCCATCACTGACAGAGAGAGAAAAGTGGAGCAAAGTCCTCTCCTCTCATCCCGGCAATGGCAGCAAATCCGGTGAGCCATAACTACATAGCCTAACATAGCCTAACTGAGTTGACATTTTAAACATCAGGCTAACAGCGGTTGTTTTCTCAGGTGTGTCAATGACAGAGCCCCGCCAAGAAGCAGATGAAGAAAGAAACATCAACATCCCTAAAGAAATCCCATTCTCATTGTCCCATTTTACTATAAATGGCAATGTTCAGTTCAACTTCAATAATAAATAGGGTGTTCTTTCGAACGTTGCCATTAGGCTATTTAACGGCCTATTTAGCATCCCCCCCCCCCTTCTTTTTGCATGGAAGCGACAATCACCTTTCAATCATTAAAATTATTGTTAAATCAATATTTTGTTGCCGGTGTTGATTGCTTTAGTGGGTAGCCGTGTAATAAGCGGGATAATGTATAGAACGCCCGGTCATTGTCGGGAAATAGGTCCCTTCAGGGCGGAACAAGACCCCTCCACTGCGCGTCGGGGTCCGGTCCGCCCTGTCGGGACCTATTTCCCAACAATGACCGTTCTATACATTATCCCTTACATATTGCTATGAAGAATAGTGATATTATACACTATTTGAAAGCTTAGACTCTTGGGAATCCATACATGACAACCTTTTTCATGTACAATCTGTTAGATGCTTTAAATTGTCAGATTGATGTTACTATCTCTCAATTACATTTCATCAAAAATGCCCTCCTCCCCATCCTTCGCTTTTGTAGCTGCAGTGTACAGTATATCCTTAGCAATAAGTAGATGCAGCATAGGGTATTGACATATCCATAGAAACAAAATATTTAATGTTTTATTTATCCAATATAAGTTGTGCAGTCTGCAATCTTATACACACCCACTGAACCAATATAAAAAATGCAAACATAGAGACGTTTTGTGTAATTATTTCATATTTTGTGTTGTCATTCTATGTCAGAACCACTGGCATACAATCAAAATAACAATAAAACAACTTCAGAGTGATACTTTTCATTTGAGGGGATTTTAAAGGGGTTCATATACAGTAAGCCTTTTATTGTCAGTATGCATGTTGGGTAACCAAAAGTCCTATAGGGAGTCTCCATAAGGCATTTTGCCAAATTCATGGACATACAGCACCATTACAAATAACTGTGTACTCTACTCATCCTTTAGGTGAAGAGTGGAGTCCATGGTCAGTCAAAAGTTCTTATGGGGCAAACAACAGGTATTAAGGTGAAAGAAAGAAAGAAAGAAACCCCAGAAGACAATGGTATTGGTGAATGGGTGAATAGTGGGGAATCAACGTCTTATCTAACATGAGGAAATAAAGAGTGGAAACCAGTCAAGGATTTAAAAAAAGGAAGGATGTGTATTAACAATTTCCAGCATTGTGAAGGCACTGATCATGGGTGGGGTGGGGGTGACATGAGATAAAAAAAAAAACAACAACAAAAAAAACAGAGACATCATTTAACTTGATGTACCGCAGAGCGGTACAAAATATGGCCGCCGCCCAGTCCAGCACATTTTTTCCACAAAAATAAGTCACGCTTGTCAAATTATGTTCATTTCCTACTTTGTTCCTTTTTTGTGTGTTTGAAATTGAGTGTGTGCAGAGTGTGTGGTTGTTTTTGTGTATGTATATGTGTTTTGCGTGTGTTTTTTTGTGTGTGTTTGTGTGTGTATGTGGGTGCGTGTGTTTGTGTATGTAGGTGTGTTTGTAAGTGTGGGTGCATGTGTGTGAGGGTGTATGTGTACTGTATGTGTGTTTATGTGTTTGTGTGCGTGTGTGTTTATGCATGTCGTGTGTTTGCATGTATGTGTGTGTGCATGTGTAATGTGTTTGTGTTTACGTGTCTTTGCATGTGTGTGTTTTTATGTGTGTGTGTGTATTTATGTATGTGTACATAAATAAAGCAAATCAGGGAACCACCTACTCTTTGCGATAAGTGCCATGGGATCTTTAACAACCATGGTGAGTTAGGACCTCAATTTAACATTCAAGGAATGGAAAACATCTCCTGCAGTACAGTGTCCCTGTCACTGCAATAGGACATTGGGATTGATATTTGTTTGGTGGCTTTTGGCCACAGGGAAGACCAACACCACTACCAGCAGGAACCTACTCTTCCAATGAGGTTTCTTATCCAAGTACTAACTAAGCCTGCTTCGCAATCAGGGTATCTGCTGGTCTGGCTGCTGGCTAAAAACAAAAGGTGAAAGGCATATATGATTCTAACTGTCTCACTGAATTGCATTATACACACTCAATTTGACATAGACTTTCACATAGATTTCACATGTAAAAAACATTTTATACAACCCCACCCCCATCTTGCTTGTTCATAATTCTGAGAAATGCTTGAATTGTGTGCATGTGTGCGTGTATGTGCTTGTGTGTGTGCCTGTGTGTGTGCATGTGCATGCATGCGTACATATGTCTACTGTGTGTGTATGTGTCATACGTATGATTACTGTGAATGTATGTGTGTGTCTGAATATCTGTTTATGCACGTGTGTACATATGGAATGGGTTAACATGACCCCTGGAGGCAAACATACGCTAAAAAATGGTCGTCCTAAGCCCTACGGTTCTCAAGATATTCACAGAAAACTCTGTTGGTGTACGGTCACTAAATGTACACATAAATTAATTTATTATATGGCCCCCCATGAACGAAAGTCCACGAAACTTGGCATGCATTCGGAGGGTGTCATAATGATCCCTTTCAATATCATGCAGTTTTGACCATGTCAGCCAGAGATATTGTGATGAAAACACCTAATTTTTGGCTTTTTAATTTTTAACTAGGTGGCACTATACATGAAATAAGTGGTAATGGGATGGGTTGACATGGCCCCTTAAGACCAACATACAAAAAAAAAGGTGTTCCTCCTCTCCTAGGCCCTACGGTTCTCGAGATATTCACAGAAAACTGTCTCCGGCCACCTACAGGCCAGTTGGTGTATAGTAACATAAATTAATTTATTGTGTGGCCCCCCATGAACGGAATTCCACGAAACTTGGCGTGCATTCAGAGGGTGTCATAATCCTACACTTCCAATTTCGTGCAGTTTTGACTATGTTAGGTCACAGATACCTGCGATTACAACACCTCATTTTTACTTTTTTGTGTTTAACTAGGTGGTGCTATACATGAAATGAGTGGTTATGGAATGGGTTGACATGGCCCCTTGAGATCAACATACAAAAAAAAGGTGGTCCTCCTAAACCCTACGGTTCTCGAGATATTCACAGAAAACTGTGTCTGCCCTACCCTCCTTTCGGGGGGTCCAGTCCTGCGGGGGGGCTACAGATCAAAACGAAAAATGATGGTTCCATGCTATCCATGTGGGGTTACATGCCCACCAAGTTTCGTGTACCCCGGTCTTTCAGTGTCCCGGGAATCCTTGACGGAAATTTGGAAAAATCTGACTAAACCTATATGACCGCTTCGCTGCGCGGCGGTCACAATAAGAAGAAGATATAAAACACACAAGTAGTACATAAAAGCATAAAAGGACAATAATTTAAAAGTGTTTAAACGGTAATAATTAAAACATAAAAAACAACATAGAATGATTATACTAGTCTTACCACAAACTGGACTCAGACATGTTACAAAGTTTGTCTTTAGCAGACAATCAAAACGTAGTACAAAATCACATACAGGATAACACATACAGGATGACATGACACACATACACATAACCCATGAATAATGGTCAGAAACGATTAAACGATTTTAGCTGAAAGTCTTTCCCAGATTTAGAAATGTAAAAATTAAGTGATAATGATCCTAGTCAAACACCCAGTGAACAGCAGCACTCTATGGAGATTCTTGAAGTACTGTAGTCCCGAACTATGCGCGCACCCTTTTTTTTTAGGGCCAAAATGCCTGACCACAGGGCTCGATAGTCAATACTCTGACTATGCCCAATCTGTCTATTCTGGTAGAATGACAGGACAACTACTTCATAGAATCCCCCAGAATCCCCCTAAAGCTCAATGACCCAAATGTGTTTGTGTGTCAGAAACATCCATCTGTGCAGATATTTTGTTCTATAATAATATTGCTGATGTGATCACATGGGGAAGAGCAGGTGGCCAGAGAAAGTGGTGTGGTGGTTATAACTATCAAACACCCATGAATTGGGCCACAACTTAACATAGACCACATCTCCCACCTCTAGCAGCAGTGAAACTCCGTTAGAGGAACTCAATCTGCCATTTGACTGCCGACTGTGTATCATGACAACATGCTTTCCATTTTTATGAAGAGAGGCGCCAGTCCATGTAGACGCATGACCAACACCATCGACATGGATGACAAAGTGCAGTGTTTCCCCTAGAATTTTTTCCAGCAGCGGTGCTATTACTTGGTGGGGGGTGGGGGGGGGGGGGGGGGGGGTGTTGCGCATTTTTAAAAAAATTTTTTATATCATACCTTCGTGTTTCTTTTGTGGACATTTTCAGCTTTCTTTTACATTATTGGTTAAAAATGATAGAAGAAAAATGAAATGGCACAACCCAGAAAAAGATTATTTACAATTTATTTAAATTTGTCTTAATGGCAAAGGCCACACCCAATCTGTGAGCACTTAATTTTTCTGGGCTTTTCAAAGAACATCTCTAAGGCTCTTTGGTAATTGAATTGAATTGTGGGGGGGGGCATTAATGCTGACACGCATGCACGTAGCCAGATGCTCTCCTTGTAGTCCATTTCTCAGTCCCAAAACAACAAACCCACGTATAAAAAAGTAAATACTCACTTTTCTTCTACATCACTCCCACAGTTACCATACAACTCACTCACAATTAACTCGAAAAAGACCTAGGCTACTTGATTGAAGTGCGACCGTTCGTCTCACCGTCAAGAGAACGCTGAAGTTATGAGAACACGTCTTTCTGATAAGAGAATGTAGGCTCCTAGCCTATATGTCTAATGCCGTAAACGTAGAAAAGGTCTGTTTGTGATAGCCTATTATAGCTAAGTGGACAGAATTTAGGCTATACGTATATGCCAACATATGCTCATATTTCCTTTAACTATCAGACAGTTTAAACAGGCCTAGACTGTGTTCGCCTAGCTTTCCCATGCAAACATTACATATAGCCCTACGCTAACGTTACAAGTCTAGGCTACAATTAACGTTAAGACCATACACCTTGTAGCACATTGGTTTACTCTATTGCATTACTTACGTTTTAATAATTTGTCGTTGAATGTTGATGGAGGCTCATCTTTGGGAAATCAGCTCTCTGGATAAAATTGTCAGCCGGAGCAAGAGTTCTCAGAGTTGACGACACGGGGGGTAAATCCAATCAGCAGAAAGAACCGCATCACAACAGTAGGCTAAATCGCAACAAACCCCCCCCCCCCCATGTTAAATTCATTTCGGTAATCATGAATTGGTTTCTTTTATTTGATGTAGGCTAGGAGAGGAGGATGCATGTTTCACATTAGTGTCAATGTGTCAAAGCAGGCTTTGGATCAGAGGAATTGCTCAAGCTTAACATATGGCATAGGCTACAAGCGAATTCACGGCATACAAACAGCTTTGTGATGAAATATAACTAATATCATTTTTTATTGTCACCAGGCCTATAAGTAGGCTATTTATTGTGTAACCTACAAGTGAACGATGACACCATAGGCTACACTGTGGCGGAGCAAGACCCCATCAGTCGGATAGCTAAACAATGTAACCGTGTTCAGAACGTAGGCTAGCCATATGGGCTGCAGACTTGTCTTTGGGCTTGTAATCACCTGACACATCATGCCGCATATATGTCCTGAATAATGAGAGGCTAAGTGCGGATTTGATGCACTTAACTTACTCAAGACTTTCAGAAAACAATTTCGAGATGACGTTGGCCGTTGTGCTTTTACAGTGTATTAAGTGAATCTCGTGATATTATGTTGCAGCGGCGCTGAAAATCCAGCGGCGGCGCTGCGCCGCTGTTAAATACATTGTAGGGGAAACACTGAAGTGGTAGACCCCTCTGACTGGAGCTGTAAAGACACCTGTGACAGAAAGAAAGAATAATTTAAGAAAATGTGACTCTCCACGGCAACACTATATTCACAAAGATCAATTTCTCAAAATTGAGCTATCATGTTTTTATGAGACAACATAAAACAAGCATTATAATGTTGCATATTTGAAGGACAAATATACCGCTGATATATGCCTTAGTGAGTTTGGTTAGTTTATTGTGAAGCTCTTAATGTCAGATAACTGTGGTTGCCAATTATTGTAGCACAATGGATAGCAATTTCAAGCCTTCAGCCTTGGGTTCTTGATATAGAAGTGTAACATGGAAGTGCAATATTTAAGGCAGAGGTCTTCAACAGGGGGTCTGTGACCCCCAGGGGGTCCGCGGAAGTACTGCAGGGGGGTCGCAAAATCTTTGGTTGATTAGACAGTTTTTTTTAATTTTGTATACCATATATATAGTAGGGGGGTCCCTGCTCCAGCTCTCCATCAGTTTGGGGGTCCCTGACGTGAAAAACGTTGAAGACCCCTGATGTAAGGGATAACGGCCGCCGAGGTGTCCTGTTATACAGAATTAATGGGAAACAAAGAACTCCCCGACGCACAGCGGAGGTTGCCACTATAGGCAATAATCATGCCTTTATAGCACGCAAAGGAAACAAGCGGCTCATCAGAAACCGACTGTCATCCAACTCTGGTTGTTATAGTTTGGGACCGTTCGGTATTTATGGAATGGACCACCGGAGGAAAATAGGGGAGGGTCATGTCTTTTCATTCTTTGTTGAGGGGAGGGTCACCCATTTTTTTTTTATTCTAGGAGGGAGGGTCACCCAACTTTTGTATTCATGAAAACAGCAACATTTGTGCCGGCGGCCTCGCATCTGATGGGCCTTGCACCTGGCCAAAGATGACATTAAGTGTTTATTCTTCATTAACGCCTAGGCTTGTAGCCTAAGCAAAAAGCTTAACGTGGCTTAATGTCCTAAAACAACGATCAGTGATCACCAAATTTCTCTCATATTGTTCCTCATAATCACTAAGAACCTTTAGATTACCTGACGTGACAGCATGTTTCTTCAATCTCCTTCACTGACGCATATGGAAAAGGCTTAACGTCCCAAAACAACGATCAATGATCATCAAATTTCTTTCTCATATTGCTCTTCATATCTATAAAAATCTATTAATCTAAGTATTTTTCTTTTGGAGCAGGGGCATAACGCACTGTAGGCTAGCCTATCTCATAATAGGCTCGATGTCAAAAGGGGACAGATAGGCCTAGGCTACTGCACTTAAAACTTAAAAAGATTGAACGAACCTTCCCGAACTTTTAAATTGCGATCAGTGGCTATTAAAAACTATTTGCGCACCTTCATGTCACAGGAGAGACTAGTGGGCTCGCCCTTCTATGAAGACGTTAGATTACCTGCAAGCTGGCCTATGATTTCATGGTTGAGTTTGCGGCAAAGTAGGCTAAGCAAGAAAATGTTTTTTATTCTGAGTCAGGATATGGCGAGTCAATGTCATTTATTTGTCCAATGTTAGCCTATACAGACCAGTTTCCATAGTGCACATCTTATCAATAGCCTAGTTTGAATGTCGAGTGTGTTTCTGCTCATTGACAAATAGCGTTCAGCACAATAATTCAAGCCCAATTAATTCCCCCTGTTAAAGTGCTTTGTTACACTAGCTTGGTTTCGTGATGTAGCCTATGATAAACGGCCTTTCGACCCATCAAGTTTGCACGACCCTGCAGCTCCTCTTAAGACAGCGGGAAATAAAGTTAAAATACGTGATAAACCCGGAAAAAGTTGACAGGTAGCCTATGTTTCGGTCCCGGTGATTATTTGTGAAACGACAGCCTTTTCAAGGCATTTCAAGGAAGGAGTGGTAGCATGCAAGCTCCCAAATTGACCCAGTACAAAAGGCATCAATAAATTGTTGGGGAGGGTCATGCGTTTTTTCTCAATCACTTTGGAGGGTCATAGAAAAATTTCTTGCTGGCGAGAGAGGGTCACGTCTTTTTTGAAACGCTCCCAAAACGCCTCCGGTGGCCCCATAAATAAATAACGAACAGTCCCTTACCATTCATAAGAATTGATATGGAATGGTTATTAAATTTGTTTTACCAGATATACTTCATAGGTGTCCCGTTATTCAGAATTAATAGCCATCCCACCAGCCAATCAGAAAATAGTATTTCTTCTCTCCGGATGATAATTTAAGTTAATGGACGTTCTAAAGAGCACTTCATAACAGATCATTCAATACCTTTTAAGACACTTTTAAATGGTGTGTAAGTAACCTATTAATCTATTCAATTGTAAATAGCTAGCTAACATTTAGTTATACCTTTACTTGTAAAGGGTTTGTTAACACATCATATTATTATGAGTATAATATTATGCAGGATGTTAAGTATTGAACTCTAACAGTTATGTTTGTTTCTCTATGTGGGCTATGATCAATGCAATCAATGTAAAAACTATGACATGATGTTATCCTATGAAAACTAACCAAATCAACAATGTGCTAATGTGATAACTTTGCTTCAGGCAACACATCATCATGAGGAAACTATGAGAAATGATATGAAATGTTATGAAATGGGATGTAATTAGGGTTGCAAAATTCTGTGAATTTTCAAAGTTGGAAACTTTCCATGGGAATTAACGGGAATATATGGGAATTAACAGGAATAAAAGGGAATTAATGGGAATAAACTGCACATTTTTAATATGGCAAGCTAGTCTATAACAGGGAACTTAAATGTAGTGGACAAAACCCCATCTTGCAGCATAATATTAGTTAAAACAACCCGATTTAATGCAATTTCAGTCAAATTTCTACCCTGCACATATGTCAATCACATGCACACAGCAATCGGCATAGGCTGCTAGACATAAAGGAAATCTATGGTGCGTTCATATGCATGGGAAAAATGTTCCAACCAATCAGATTTTGTTGTTGAGTGGTGTAGTGTATCTTAGGCAGTTCAGTGTTGCTAGTTTAGCACACTAGTAAACCATAGGCAGAGAATGGGATTCCCACTAGCATGTTAGCTAGCTTTGTATGCTAAGCTAAGCAAAATTCCGAACATACAAATCATATTGCTTATTACGAAACAAAATGTTAATGTTTGTGTATGAAACAGTTTGTATGAGTTACCCAAAATTCCATGTTAATTCCCGTAAATTCCCATTAATTCCCATAATTTCCTTTAATTCCATGAAAGTTTCCAATTTGGAATATTTCCAAAATTCCCCAGCTTAACTTCCCATGGTAAATTTCTGGAAATTTACCGGAAATTTTCCGCCCCTTTGCTGTATGAATATGATAAGTATGATATTACATCATTGCTCTATGATTCTCAGATCATGTTGCCTCAGTCGCCCGGTCGTGCCGTTTCGCAATCTACAACATACGGAAAATCAGGACTTACTTGACTCAAGATGCTACCCAGCTCCTGGTTCAGGCTAGAGTGATCTCACGACTTGACTACTGTACCGCCCTCCTGACAGGTCTCCCAGCCTGCACAGTGAAACCCCTTCAGATGATCCAGAACGCGACGGTGCGCCTGGTCTACAACCAACCCAAAAGGGCACGTTACCCCGCTGCTCATCGAGCTACACTGGCTACCTATGGCGGCCGCATCAAATTCAAGGCTCTAACGCTTGCCTACAAAGTAGTCTCCGGTTCTGCTCCCACCTACTTGAATGCCCTCATACAGACATACAGTACGCTACCTCCAGACCGTTGCACTTCTCAGACGAACGATGTCTAGCTCTACCACCGGTACGCTCAGGCTAATCCAATCTGTTGTTCCTCGTTGGTGGAACACACTGCCAGTTGCTACAAGGGCAGGGACATCCCTCTCCATTTTCAAAAAACTCCTGAAGACCCAGCTCTTTAGAGAACATCTCCTCTCATAGCACCACTTACAAGTCTTGCTGATCCTACAGCTTACTACCTGTCTTGAAAGGACACTCAATGTTTAAAAACAGCACTCACTGATGCACTTATTCTTACTGTACTCTACTGTTTTTAAATTGTCCTAAAAGTGTTGAGAGAATTGCTTTAAAACTTAAACTGTTTACCATGTTGTTAGTCGCTTTGGTTAAAAATGCGTCAGCCAAATGTAATGTAATGTACAGTAATGTAATGTAATCTATGAGTAACAGCATAGCAATCCATACAACAACCAATAGGTTACCAATAGAAGTGCTACACTAGACCATTTAATTAATTGCATGCGTAATAATATACCTCATCTTAGTACACACATTAGACCTTAAAAATGGTTGATTCTTGTAGTACCTGTGTGTGGATTATAGGCATTGCCAACGTTAGTAAAGACGTGTCTGTAGACCAGGGGTGTTGCAGCTGAAAAGGGTCCTGTAGTTCCTGCACCAGATGCTACCAGTGAGGCAGAGAAGGCCACCCTCCTGTCCTCTCTCTCCCTCCTCAGCTCCTCCACCTGGCTCCCCGTGAGGTTCACACTGCCTCCTACAGCTCTCACAGCTGCTGCTTGCTCCTCCTGTTTCTCCTTCAGCTCCTCAATAACAGCTCTCTGCTCCTCCACTGTCTTTTCACTGGCTCTCAGTCTGGCCTCCATGGCATCCACCTGTGTCTTAGTGTATCTGAGCTCCACTCTCTGCTCCACCACCACAGCGCTCATCTCTCTCAGCACAGCGTGGATGTCCGACTGGTAGGTTTGTTGAGTGCAGTCGTTGACTGTAGTGTCTTGGAGATCTTTACTCTCTTTTGCAACCACAGCTGCCCACAGCAACAGCAGCACAGAACCGGGAGTCTTCATGCTCAACACACACACAGCTGTCTCCTTTAATGTAAACTGAACACACACACACACACAAAGGACTAGTGTAACTTGGGCACCCCTCTTTCACCATCAGTGAGAGTGACGTGAGGGGAGTGTTCAGGGGGGTAAATGGGGAAAAGGCAGCAGGTCCCGATCAGATTCCCGGTAGGGTCCTAAAATCCTGTGCCAACCAGTTAGCCCCTGTTTATACAGTAATATTTAACATGCCTTTGGCCTATGCTATTGTCCAATCTTGCTTTAAACAGTCTATTATAGTCCCCGTGCCCAAAAATAGCAATCCTATAGACCTGAATGACTACCGCCCTGTGGCCCTCACATCAGCAGTGATGAAGTGTTTTGAGAGACTAGTGAAAAAGTATATCTGTCAAACCCAGCCCATTTCTTTTGACCCCTTCCAGTTTGCCTATAGAGCTAACAGAAGCAGGGACGATGCTATTACAAGTCTTCTGCACACCACACTGGCTCACCTGGACAAGAGGAGGGGAAACTATGTGAGGATGCTGTTTATAGATTACAGCTCAGCATTCAATACCACAGTGCCCCTCCGCCTGCTGCACCCATAACCTCATCTTCTCTGGTCTCTGCTTCACCATAGTGGCCCTGGTGAGTGATGTCATTTTCACTGATGGTCTCTTTTGTGTACTGCTTGCTCTTGCTCTCAGACATATACTGTATACTATGGACATATTACCAAGTGGTGACCTTAGGATGTGCAGATATTTATCAAACAAACAGAATCTGCCTTTTTTCATGAAAAGCAGCTGGTGTGAGTGTGTGAGAGAGAGAGAGAGATAAAAAGAGGACGTTAGAGAGAATGACGAGACAGAGTGATAGTGACACCCTGTGTAATTGGGAGGTGTGTCGGTGATATATTTTGGCAAAATCATTCCGTCAAAACTGTACCTCATTTTTTTCAGAGTTTTGTATCCAGGTTTAAAAAAACACACAGTTAACAGTCTAATGACTAATGGTAATGTTTACCTGCAGACAGATTGGAAGAAAACCGTGAAACTTACAAAACACTAAGCGTGAGGTACTGTAATGTGCTAAGTTGACGCAGCGAGTTACAATTTTCTTGTAGGCTACTCTAAATGGCAGGGAAAATAAAATGTCTATGGGTAAATAGTCTTTTACTGTCTATGGGGAAAAAAGAACCGGTCTGGGCCCAGTTGGAGTTGGAAAAAGGCACATTATAGGATACAGCCAAACTTTTCAAGGTTTGTAGGCTATCAGCTTTTTATTGTTGGTTTATTCAGAGACAACAGTAAGCAGCCGAGCGATTGATAACTTTACTATAAGGTTAACCATTATTTTTCAGCAATATGCTAGCCTGTTAGCTTACTGTAGGCAAAGCAACTATCACAGTAACTATTTTGGAAAAACAGTGATTAACGCTTACAGGTTATCAAAAATGGATAAATGGCTGATGTTTAGGGGCAGCCGTGGCCAACTGGTTAGGGCTTCGGGCTTGAAACCAAAGGGTTGCCGGTTTGATCCCTGACCAGTAGATAAAATGTGGGCGGGGGAAGTGGTTGAGCACTACTCTCCCATGCCCACATCCTCCCTATGCATTAGTTTCTCACTAGGACTTCTACAACTGTCTACTCATTGAGAAGACATAGGGAACGGGTTACATCCAGGAGCAGAACCAAAAAGCATGAACTCTCTTTTATATATGTATCTTGTTTTATAAATGCCCTTAATTATAGTTGAGTTTTACTTTATTGTTTGACTAAATTCAGGACTGTAAAAACACTATGTTTGTCTAATATTTCCGCCCTGTCAAACCAATAAATGAAATCTGACATCTGATCTGAGCAGTGACCTTACCTAATTTTAGGGAAACCTGCAATTAACATGGAATATTTTTACAGACCACAGTGATAGCTACTGTATGTATTAATTAATGTAATAATTAAAAAATAAGGTCACAGTATTGTAGATAAATGGCTAAGCTATCTTCTAATGTGTCTGTCTAGGTTGAGTTTCTGTGAGGAGCGAGGAGCAGTTACCTTACCTAATTTTAGGGAAAGCTGCAGGTGATGCTGTGGTCCTCTGTCCTCTTGGGGTAGGTCTGCTCTTATGCAACACAGCGATACTTTAAAGAGCAGAGGCTGGAGGAGGCACTACCACTGTTCACCAATCAGAGCCCTCTCCTTACACTGGCCAAACAAATCTGGATCACAAAAGCACAGAACAGGTTATTCTAGTAATCTAGTTTTTCATACTTCTGTGTACAGGCTGTCAACTCGTCCCTCATCCACTCATTCAGTCCATATTTACGTACCTCACAAATGAGCAGCCTCTGTTTGGAGACATCTTTAAACCTTAAAAATCCATATTTGGGTCGTTCTGTGTCAAATCAGATTTTGTTCAAACCTTGCAACCTGAAAATCACATTGTCTTCTAAGCGATGTTTGTGCATTAATATAATGAAAAGTGTTATTCATAGGCAGCCCTAACTTTGTAGAGTGGAAGACAAACATGTTCTCAGTATGACTGAACCATTCAAATCTTGTACTATACAGTATGGCATTCTCATTGATTTTCTCATTGATCCATATACAGTAGACCTCTTATTTATTGAACAAACCTGGAGACAGTGCAGAAAAGGGCTGGTCTTGATTCAACACTAAGCCTTCACATAAGCAAAACACTGGAACTATAACAGTACCTCACCGTGGGTAAGAAATATTACTGTATCTTACAGATACAGATCTTACAGATTCTTGCAGGTTCGAGTCCGGGTTGATTTAACACAATTCAGGTTACATAAGTATACAACAGAGCAGTGGCGGAACAAGTCAGAGCCGGGCCGGGGGCGGGGCACATGACCGGGCCCTTTATTAAACTCATCATAACATAATTTTACAACATAGGCTACACATGCCCGCAACAGCGGGCCTTACAAGCGTCAGCGCCACGGAGAGCAACTATGTATGTAATTTTGAAGTCCATCGAACGTACATGAAGTGTAACCAAGAGAACAACAACAAAAACATTAGGCTACAGTACATGACCCCTAATAATAAAACAACAATAATACGCAGCACTATTTGAAGGGCATACGACGAGCCTTGCGCTCCGCAAACTCGTCCACGATGCTCTGTGTATGTCAATTTTCTTTGCTCTCTCATTCTCTATGGACAACATGGCAAGTCCACTCAGTCTCTCCTGTCCCACTGTGCTCCTCAAGTGGTTTTTAATGATCTTTAACTTGGAGAATGAGCGCTCAGAGGTTGCAACGGTGACGGGAAGAGTCAAAAATAAAATTAGGGCGGTGCAAATCTCACTGAATGCAGAAATTACTGCTGGGTGGTTGCATTGGCGGAGCGAGAAGGTGGCTTCGGGGGCTCAAGCCCGAATCTCTTTTTAAACGCCCCGAATCTTTTTTTGTATGTGTTTTCAATTTCCAACGATTCTAATTTCTAATTTAACTTCCCCTCGGTTTCTCTATAAATGTTACAAAATGTAGACTACTATTACTGAGCAAATATCCCAAATATAGAAAAACTATTGTCAAGACATTAGGCAACTGTAGTCTACCCCGGAATACAAAAATAAACTTCAGAAAGACAGAACGTTTGTTGTACTGTATTCTGTAGTCTGTATTCTGTAGTCTCAATGACCGAATCAGTAGCCTGTATCTGTTGTCAGTTGAGTTCGTTCAATTAATTTATTGTAGGGTAGTAGCCTAGGCAAAAATGAAACGGAGATGTAGCGTGGCTACCGGCGGTATTTTAATCTTGCTTGTTTCATGCATTTTAGGGCAAAAAATACCATGGGATTGATATGTTTTCCATTTGAGGAACGTAATCAATTGCGGACGTGCACACACAGCTCAGACACAGAGCGTATAGGCCTAGGTTAGGTTACTTTCACTTTCTAGAGCGCATTCATTAGGCTACGTAAAAGATGCTTCATACCAAAACAACGATCAAACATTATCAAATGTATCATGACGTGTTGTCACAAAGACTTACTCCAATTAGAAAATCAAAACCAAAAGCATGTAAGTGTAGCCTAAGTGTTCTCTCATTGACGCCTGTAGGAGACAATATCGTTGATCCAATTTTGTAAATTTGCACGTTGTAAAGTTCAATATGAGAGTTAAAATAAAGCCAGTCATACAGCAGACAATTTTATTCAATATTTTACACCTACTAAATCATCAAAGTAAAATTCAAAACTTTTCAGCAACCGTGAGTCATAACTCGTCCTGACTGGGGCAACCTATAAGCCTAATACGTCCCACTCTGATGAAAATGATTGAAAAGAAACCGTTTGCATGATCTTAGCTCCTCCGGCCTTGTGCCGTGGGAGAGGCCCGTCCCGTGCCGCACCCCCTCAAGCTCCGCCCCTGCAACAGAGATGTTCAGGCCAGTTAAGTAGTTGAAGAGTCCTATCTATTAAGGTAAACATTTCTTTGTGGAACTTGTTCTATTCCTGCATTAGACTGATACGTCACTGTTTTGAACTGTCTGAAAAGTATATATCAACTGTCAGAAAAGTATATATCATGACACGTTTTGAGACATACTGTATGTCAACTGTAGACCTACGCTGTGGTAAAAATGTGACATTAATGCTGAAATCAAGAGAATCATTATGCCACTGTGTGCCAAGTCTATGTTGCCTGAGTGATAAAATGCTTAATAAACTTCAATGTTTTGAAACCACAGTGATGAAGATTCCATTTAAAACATGCAGTCAGGCTACTCATCTTCACTGCTGTAGATGTAATCAGAAAAATGTTTTACCCGAAGGAAATGCACAAATATCCAATTCTCTTCCTGGCATAAGAGGTGACAGCTGAAAAGAAAACAGTCAGTGCAGAGTCAAACCTCAATTGGTATTTGGCACTAATTCCTGTCCTCTTGAAACAACAAGGTTGCAAGGTGGTGGCGTGTCTGATTTTAAACCAACCAAAAAGGGCATGTCACCCTGCTGCTTATCAAGCTCCACTGGCTGTAGTGACTCGTATCAAATTCAGATCACAAGATTCAAATGTTGACAGTCAGTGATGGCTATTGCTGAAGTGTCAGCCCTGATTTGAAACCCTCCTTGTGTGAAATTGTAAAGTAGAGACAAGCAAGTTTACCTGTGCAAGTTCATAGAGCAAAGGGCACAGACAAAAGCAACCACTCCTATTGCCTCTATGCCTATTCTTAACAAGGGAAAAATTACAGACATCTCAATGAACCACAGTGACATTAATAGATGGTAAGGTATTAACTGCACCCTGTCTAAATAACAATTCTACTTCCTTATTAGCTGCATGGTTTATAGGTTGTGAAAACAGGCTGATTGCGCTAGTATGCGTTTTTGGATGAAATAGCTGTTGGGCCAGTCGGACTTACTGTAACAACCTGATTGTGTTCCTGGCATGAGGGGTATCAGCCGTCTAGATAACTATCTTTATGACTGATATTTGAGACAGATAGGCTACCTAAAACTACAAGGAAGTTCACACAGTGCAAGAAAGTGTGTTTTCAATTTTTAAGAGAATACAACTGATGATTTTTTGCTCATAACTTTTTTTGTAAAGCTATGCAGTTCATCTAGTTTCCGGTCACAAATGCTAAGGAGTAAAAGACACAATCTCAGTGTTGGGTCAGATAACTTTCAATTGTAATCCATTACTGAGTGCAGACTACATTACAACTTTTGTAATCAGTTACGTAATCCATTTGGATTGCAAACATAATGTAACATTTTGATGCTACACAGACTTAAAATACATAGGGTTGGCAATGCACGCCCAGAATAAATTTTATTACCGGTATTTATTTACATATTATTATGTAATGTTATTCTCATGGGTAAGAGCATGTCCCTTGTTGTCTATTTCACAAATTGATAGAAAGAAAAGTGTATACAAAAGGCCCTTGAAAAGGCACTTGTGTTTGAAAGTGTGTCTTGGGGATGCAAGATGGCCTACTTGATGGGTAAAATACTGACATTGTGTCTTTTACATTCTGTGTCCATTCACTCCAAACTGGGAAATCTTAATTTTCTGACTAATAACTACACTGTATATTGGCTGCATGATGTAAAGCTATTTGTATGAAATATGTATTGACAGTGCTGCTGCTCCCACCATGAGTATCACACACCGTGTGTAGGGCACCACAAGGACAGAGGGGGCGCACAAGCTTAGCCAATAAATAGTAGCTTTACTGCAAACTGCGTTTCACTCTCCCTCGAACATTTACAAATGTCAAAGTGCACCAACACTATGATACATGCAAGCATGGCCGGATCCAAAATATCTTCTGTCCCACCTAACTATGTGGTCAACTGAAATTGTGTCCACATTCACACCCCTCCCTCTCTAAACGGTTAAATTCATGTTTGATCTTACTGTAACCCTGTTGAAAATGTATACATTAATATAAGATTTGAATACATAATGTGAATGTGAAGTTTTAAAAGTTAAGATTCATTGACCAGCAATGACGTTATGAGTTTGCTCAATAAGAGAAATGCATATTGGGTAATGTTCATGTTTACTGAGAATAGCATTTCAAATGTTAAAGGTGCGATTTGTAGGATTGTTACCGAACGTTCTGCAGGCCAAAATCAAAACACTGGTGAACGTTCTCAAGACTACTAGACGCGAGCCTCTTCTGGGTTGCCAGATGTAATGAAGACTTAGCTAACGGTAGTTGACCTGCAGCTGCTTTTCTCCAACCGTGGTCTCCAACTCCATGGTTTCTCCAACCATGACCCAGTTACACATTACGGAAACAGTGAAAACAAAAAATACCTCTCTAACCAACGTAACATATTTAGCTGAAGTTAGCGATGCAGATGAAGTTTAGCCTAGGCTACCTGTTGTGGAGAAATATGGCCAGCTCTGCGTCAGACTTGATATTCTTCGTTTGCCGAAGACGTCACCATCTCAGGAAGCTCCTCCGATGTCCACTTAATTTGTTTCTTGTTTTAATTTTGGAAATTTGCCTGCCTCTCGTAGGCGTTCATGACTACAACTGACAGCTGTTGACAGTTGTCCTTTGCTAATTTGGCAACCCAAATAGGAGGACGCGCTAG
Source organism: Alosa sapidissima (assembly GCF_018492685.1). Taxonomy (NCBI): domain Eukaryota; kingdom Metazoa; phylum Chordata; class Actinopteri; order Clupeiformes; family Clupeidae; genus Alosa; species Alosa sapidissima. The sequence continues at coordinate 5,770,261 of NC_055972.1, read as the reverse complement.
CCCATTATTAAAGGAATTATCCGGAGTAAAATGCACTTTAGATCGATTTACGGATGATTGGGGGTACATACGTTGAGTTGACATCAAAATCATGTCATTCGGATGTGTTTTGAGAAAGTTCGATTGTACCATTTTCAGTCAAAACTCGTAGCCTGGAAGTGAGCAGGGCATATCAATTTCGCCGCTACAAAATGCTATTTTTATACCTCTTCTACAGTTCCAAACAACATAACCCTTACGTGGTAGTGAGTAGAGGGTCCCTAAAGCCAAACCGAAGTATCCCAAGGTCTTTATGTGGTCGGATAGAGAGTCCAGAATGAATTTCATCAAGCCAGTACCTTTCCGGAAATGTTGCCATCTTTGCTGCCATCTTCAGGGGAAAGTCCGTAGGAGTCGATTGCTGAGTGTGTTGTGACACGCTCTGGAAATTCACAATTTCGTCGCCGTTTTTTTAAAAAAAAAAAACATAGTTTTTCAACTCAACGTATGTACCCCCAATCATCCGTAAATCGATCTAAAGTGCATTTTACTCCGGATAATTCCTTTAATACGCTATTCTAGAATTAATCGTTCAAAACATAAATGAAAATTCCAAGAGATTCCGCCCCGTAACTCATTTTTTTTCATGGGTTTTACGGGGTTTTACGGGTTAGAGTAATGTTGTCAAATAAGCCATTACTTCAATTCATCGTGTTTCCTTACTCTCTGACAACATATGGTGATCATTTTTGGAATGGTTACAGTTTATTTTCCATTATTTCCTACATACTGGACCTTTAAATATTTGTTGTTTAATATGTTAAAATGCTTTTAAAATGCCTGTAAGAATAGGAAAATAGAGTTACACATATGTTTTGTGAATTTATTTTATTTCTGAAAGTTTTGTGAATGAGCCAATCACATTCAAGTTCAAAGGACAAGGAAGTAAGTGATGCGGGAGAGAAACGTGAAGACAACGTGAAATGGAGTTGGGAGAAAGCACGAAAGAGTACGTGTCGAGAAGCGTGTTTGCTTATAGAAAACTGTTTATGTAATGCACCAGTTTAGTAAGTGTTCAACCAGAACTCTTATACAATGCGTAAATGGTGATAATTTATGTCCGGTTGAGTGGACGACTCAGCACACAAAGACAGAAAGAAGTTTAAGTTAGCTGCTGACTTAGTGGCTAGTGCTTTGCATGGACTTTGCTAACAAGCTAGCAACCAGTGACCTTGACTAGTAAAGCCTGTGTTAAACTGCGAGACCGACAACCAAAGACCCGACGGAGCCGGATAGCGTTGCCGAGTGGTGGACTTTGGGAGGTCGTCAGCTGCATGAATCTTCTCTTCAACCGTCTCATCTTCATTGTGAATCTTCTCGTCATATCTCCTGCTGCTGTTGCCTTTGATCCTGCGCGTGTGAGGCTACATTCCCATTGAGTAAAGGTACCATTTTCTTTTGTTTTTGCCTTCGTGGTGAAGCAGCCATTTTGTTTAGGGCTACAACGCACCCAAGCTGCATTCATGCCTGCATCACTTGAACATTTGAAGGGTATTTACAATTAGGCTAGGTTATTGCCGGCTATTTTATTTTCTTGGGCCCTTATGTTTTCATAAGGGCCCAAATCTTTTATACTTTTTTATAAAACAGTTGTGGTGAATGACTATTTTGATATTTTAAGTTAATTAAGAAAAAGAGTAATTTTGGTTAAAAAGTGAATATGTTTAAAGGATAAAGGTAAGTCCAAGACAATTAATTGTATGTTAAAGTGTACATATTAAGGCTTAAATAGTGATTTAAAGGGAAAGAGTATTTTATATACTAAGTAAGTAATCACACACACAAACAAGTTAAACACTGATTACACACTGATAAGTTTATTAGTGAAACCCCACTTATTTGATTGATAGTTAAAGAATTCAGGATAGCCACCTCTCACTATAGCCAAACACGCTAAAGAGGCGCTACATAAATTGGAGGCACCGCTGGGATATTAGTGTGGGTTTATTGTTTTTGTATGCTTTACCAGTGAATATTAGCTTATTTGATTTACGTTATAGTGATAACTGTTACAAAAATATGGAACGCAGGGCAGAGTTAGTGTCAGAATTAAAGTGATGGTGCTGTGGCGAGGCATTAGATGAGGCTCATGCGGTCATGGTGCTCCTTAAAGAAGACGTAGATACAAGTGCAATTGAAGAGACAATGCAAACGGTGAAGTGTTTGGGGCGTGTGCGTGTGCGAGGCCGGAATTTCAACATGCGGCTCAATAGATCCTGGCCTTGTGTGAATGCAAAGAAGCTGTTAGAGCAGAAAAGGTTCCTTTTGATGTGTTTCCTATTGAGGGTGGAGGGCCCTGGCAGGTTATCACAGTAGATGAAGCTAAACGAGCCAGTACACAAGTTCAGATGTCCGGAACGCAACAAGCTCCAGGTAAGCGTGTTGAAGGCCGTCGCCCATTGTCGCCTGGAGATGAGGCTGCTGCCAAGTCAACAGAGGCCATTCTGCGAGCTGTGAGTGATTTACTTAGCAAGACGTCAAAGTCCTCAAGTGAGCATGGAAGCTATCGCCGCCTACGAACTTTCTCTGGGTTGTTGCCCACTCCAGCTGGAGAAGAGCAGTTCGACCACTGGTTGGGTCAAGCACAGCTCATGGTGGAAGAGTGTGACTGCTCTCGCAAAGAGAAGAGGCGGAGACTGATGGAAAGTCTTAGAGGCCCGGCACTTGACATTGTAAACGCAGCACGAGTCAGTGATCCTGATGTGACCCCCGAAGACTGCTTAGAGGCACTTGAGCATGCTTTTGGGACAGCAGAGTCAGGAGAAGAGTTGTTTTTTGCATTTCGTTTACTGCAGCAACAACCAGGTGAGAAGCTGTCTGACTTCCTCAGACGTCTAGAACAGTCGTTGAATAGGGTTGTGCAGAGAGATGGTCTCCCCCTTGGGTGTGCAGATAAAGCAAGACTTGAACAGTTGTTATGTGGTGCGATAGCCTCTGATCTGATGTTAGTTAACCTTCGTCTTAGAGAGAGGAAAGCAAAGCCCCCAACCTTTCTCCAGCTGTTGAAGGAGATACGCACAGAAGAGGAATTTGAGGCCTCACGAAAGAAGATTACTCCTGTCGTGCAAAGTGGAAATGTAAGACAGAATGCTGATGTGAAACAGACTGATATTCAGAACTTGAAGTCTGAGATCAAAGAACTTAAGGCCTTAGTAGCTGCTGTTGTGTCTAAGCCAGCACCAGACACGTCAGTTAGCAGTGAAAACATTTCCCCAAATGTAGTGTACAGTGAGTGCAGTTCAGAAAGTGATGTAGCAGCTTTGAAAAAACAAATGAAGCGCTTGCAAAAGAAAGTCACAAATAAAGTAGGTGAACCTCAAGCTGCCGTTTCAGCTGTGAATACCTCAAAACCAGTAGCAATGTCCCCACAACAATCATTCAAAGTGTCGGAGGAACACTTCTGTTATCGATGTGGTGAGAGTGGGCATTTTGCAAGGAAGTGCCAAAGCACAGAAAACCAAGCTACGGTTATTAAGAAACTTATTCAGGCTCTTAAAGTATCCTTAAAGGCACCTTTCTGGGCATGAGTTTTAAGCACCTTCCCCTCTTTTTCAAGGACTCTCCTTTCATTTTCAAGTCCAGCTTTGAGCCACCTTTCTGGGCATGACTTTTATGCACTTTCCCCTCTTTTTCAAGGACTCCCCCCAAAAGTTCAAGCCCAGCTTAAAGGCACCTTTCTGGGCATGAGTTTTAAGCACTTTCCCCTCTTTTTCAAGGACTCTCCTTTCATTTTCAAACCCAGCTTTGAGCCACCTTTCTGGGCATGACTTTTACGCACTTTCCCCTCTTTTTCAAGGACTCTCCCCAAAAGTTCAAGCTTCCTTCGGGGAATTGAACCCCGGTCTCCCGCCTGACAGGCGGGGATACTGACCACTATACTAACGAGGACGATTCTGTCCCCATCAAGGACTTGCCGGGGCTTGAGCCTTGCGTACGATGGTGTAAGCCACCCGAGTCAGTTGCCCTCGGGATCCCTTGGAGGCACGGCCTCACTTCCAACTCCTGCTGGAGCCCAGAAGCCAGTGGTTCCATGGTGTAATGGTTAGCA